>NW_027443913.1:0-32731 GCF_048569485.1 Anomaloglossus baeobatrachus | reverse complement strand
GCAAGATAACCAAACAAAACTTTTAGTGGATTTCTACTTATTTTATTAAATATCATCTCCACCAAACAGGACAAGCTTGCATCTGTTATAGTTTTGGAGAAAAATGTGTTCATTTCATGTATGCGCGAAATGCCTTAAAAATGGCTTTAAAATGGATTTGGAGCATGGAGACGATTATCTCGGGATTGCAAGATAACCAAACAAAACTTTTAGTGGATTTCTACTTATTTTATTAAATATCATCTCCACCAAACAGGACAAGCTTGCATCTGTTATAGTTTTGGAGAAAAATGTGTTCATTTCATGTATGCGCGAAATGCCTTAAAAATGGCTTTAAAATGGATTTGGAGCATGGAGACGATTATCTCGGGATTGCAAGATAACCAAACAAAACTTTTAGTGGATTTCTACTTATTTTATTAAATATCATCTCCACCAAACAGGACAAGCTTGCATCTGTTATAGTTTTGGAGAAAAATGTGTTCATTTCATGTATGCGCGAAATGCCTTAAAAATGGCTTTAAAATGGATTTGGAGCATGGAGACGATTATCTCGGGATTGCAAGATAACCAAACAAAACTTTTAGTGGATTTCTACTTATTTTATTAAATATCATCTCCACCAAACAGGACAAGCTTGCATCTGTTATAGTTTTGGAGAAAAATGTGTTCATTTCATGTATGCGCGAAATGCCTTAAAAATGGCTTTAAAATGGATTTGGAGCATGGAGACGATTATCTCGGGATTGCAAGATAACCAAACAAAACTTTTAGTGGATTTCTACTTATTTTATTAAATATCATCTCCACCAAACAGGACAAGCTTGCATCTGTTATAGTTTTGGAGAAAAATGTGTTCATTTCATGTATGCGCGAAATGCCTTAAAAATGGCTTTAAAATGGATTTGGAGCATGGAGACGATTATCTCGGGATTGCAAGATAACCAAACAAAACTTTTAGTGGATTTCTACTTATTTTATTAAATATCATCTCCACCAAACAGGACAAGCTTGCATCTGTTATAGTTTTGGAGAAAAATGTGTTCATTTCATGTATGCGCGAAATGCCTTAAAAATGGCTTTAAAATGGATTTGGAGCATGGAGACGATTATCTCGGGATTGCAAGATAACCAAACAAAACTTTTAGTGGATTTCTACTTATTTTATTAAATATCATCTCCACCAAACAGGACAAGCTTGCATCTGTTATAGTTTTGGAGAAAAATGTGTTCATTTCATGTATGCGCGAAATGCCTTAAAAATGGCTTTAAAATGGATTTGGAGCATGGAGACGATTATCTCGGGATTGCAAGATAACCAAACAAAACTTTTAGTGGATTTCTACTTATTTTATTAAATATCATCTCCACCAAACAGGACAAGCTTGCATCTGTTATAGTTTTGGAGAAAAATGTGTTCATTTCATGTATGCGCGAAATGCCTTAAAAATGGCTTTAAAATGGATTTGGAGCATGGAGACGATTATCTCGGGATTGCAAGATAACCAAACAAAACTTTTAGTGGATTTCTACTTATTTTATTAAATATCATCTCCACCAAACAGGACAAGCTTGCATCTGTTATAGTTTTGGAGAAAAATGTGTTCATTTCATGTATGCGCGAAATGCCTTAAAAATGGCTTTAAAATGGATTTGGAGCATGGAGACGATTATCTCGGGATTGCAAGATAACCAAACAAAACTTTTAGTGGATTTCTACTTATTTTATTAAATATCATCTCCACCAAACAGGACAAGCTTGCATCTGTTATAGTTTTGGAGAAAAATGTGTTCATTTCATGTATGCGCGAAATGCCTTAAAAATGGCTTTAAAATGGATTTGGAGCATGGAGACGATTATCTCGGGATTGCAAGATAACCAAACAAAACTTTTAGTGGATTTCTACTTATTTTATTAAATATCATCTCCACCAAACAGGACAAGCTTGCATCTGTTATAGTTTTGGAGAAAAATGTGTTCATTTCATGTATGCGCGAAATGCCTTAAAAATGGCTTTAAAATGGATTTGGAGCATGGAGACGATTATCTCGGGATTGCAAGATAACCAAACAAAACTTTTAGTGGATTTCTACTTATTTTATTAAATATCATCTCCACCAAACAGGACAAGCTTGCATCTGTTATAGTTTTGGAGAAAAATGTGTTCATTTCATGTATGCGCGAAATGCCTTAAAAATGGCTTTAAAATGGATTTGGAGCATGGAGACGATTATCTCGGGATTGCAAGATAACCAAACAAAACTTTTAGTGGATTTCTACTTATTTTATTAAATATCATCTCCACCAAACAGGACAAGCTTGCATCTGTTATAGTTTTGGAGAAAAATGTGTTCATTTCATGTATGCGCGAAATGCCTTAAAAATGGCTTTAAAATGGATTTGGAGCATGGAGACGATTATCTCGGGATTGCAAGATAACCAAACAAAACTTTTAGTGGATTTCTACTTATTTTATTAAATATCATCTCCACCAAACAGGACAAGCTTGCATCTGTTATAGTTTTGGAGAAAAATGTGTTCATTTCATGTATGCGCGAAATGCCTTAAAAATGGCTTTAAAATGGATTTGGAGCATGGAGACGATTATCTCGGGATTGCAAGATAACCAAACAAAACTTTTAGTGGATTTCTACTTATTTTATTAAATATCATCTCCACCAAACAGGACAAGCTTGCATCTGTTATAGTTTTGGAGAAAAATGTGTTCATTTCATGTATGCGCGAAATGCCTTAAAAATGGCTTTAAAATGGATTTGGAGCATGGAGACGATTATCTCGGGATTGCAAGATAACCAAACAAAACTTTTAGTGGATTTCTACTTATTTTATTAAATATCATCTCCACCAAACAGGACAAGCTTGCATCTGTTATAGTTTTGGAGAAAAATGTGTTCATTTCATGTATGCGCGAAATGCCTTAAAAATGGCTTTAAAATGGATTTGGAGCATGGAGACGATTATCTCGGGATTGCAAGATAACCAAACAAAACTTTTAGTGGATTTCTACTTATTTTATTAAATATCATCTCCACCAAACAGGACAAGCTTGCATCTGTTATAGTTTTGGAGAAAAATGTGTTCATTTCATGTATGCGCGAAATGCCTTAAAAATGGCTTTAAAATGGATTTGGAGCATGGAGACGATTATCTCGGGATTGCAAGATAACCAAACAAAACTTTTAGTGGATTTCTACTTATTTTATTAAATATCATCTCCACCAAACAGGACAAGCTTGCATCTGTTATAGTTTTGGAGAAAAATGTGTTCATTTCATGTATGCGCGAAATGCCTTAAAAATGGCTTTAAAATGGATTTGGAGCATGGAGACGATTATCTCGGGATTGCAAGATAACCAAACAAAACTTTTAGTGGATTTCTACTTATTTTATTAAATATCATCTCCACCAAACAGGACAAGCTTGCATCTGTTATAGTTTTGGAGAAAAATGTGTTCATTTCATGTATGCGCGAAATGCCTTAAAAATGGCTTTAAAATGGATTTGGAGCATGGAGACGATTATCTCGGGATTGCAAGATAACCAAACAAAACTTTTAGTGGATTTCTACTTATTTTATTAAATATCATCTCCACCAAACAGGACAAGCTTGCATCTGTTATAGTTTTGGAGAAAAATGTGTTCATTTCATGTATGCGCGAAATGCCTTAAAAATGGCTTTAAAATGGATTTGGAGCATGGAGACGATTATCTCGGGATTGCAAGATAACCAAACAAAACTTTTAGTGGATTTCTACTTATTTTATTAAATATCATCTCCACCAAACAGGACAAGCTTGCATCTGTTATAGTTTTGGAGAAAAATGTGTTCATTTCATGTATGCGCGAAATGCCTTAAAAATGGCTTTAAAATGGATTTGGAGCATGGAGACGATTATCTCGGGATTGCAAGATAACCAAACAAAACTTTTAGTGGATTTCTACTTATTTTATTAAATATCATCTCCACCAAACAGGACAAGCTTGCATCTGTTATAGTTTTGGAGAAAAATGTGTTCATTTCATGTATGCGCGAAATGCCTTAAAAATGGCTTTAAAATGGATTTGGAGCATGGAGACGATTATCTCGGGATTGCAAGATAACCAAACAAAACTTTTAGTGGATTTCTACTTATTTTATTAAATATCATCTCCACCAAACAGGACAAGCTTGCATCTGTTATAGTTTTGGAGAAAAATGTGTTCATTTCATGTATGCGCGAAATGCCTTAAAAATGGCTTTAAAATGGATTTGGAGCATGGAGACGATTATCTCGGGATTGCAAGATAACCAAACAAAACTTTTAGTGGATTTCTACTTATTTTATTAAATATCATCTCCACCAAACAGGACAAGCTTGCATCTGTTATAGTTTTGGAGAAAAATGTGTTCATTTCATGTATGCGCGAAATGCCTTAAAAATGGCTTTAAAATGGATTTGGAGCATGGAGACGATTATCTCGGGATTGCAAGATAACCAAACAAAACTTTTAGTGGATTTCTACTTATTTTATTAAATATCATCTCCACCAAACAGGACAAGCTTGCATCTGTTATAGTTTTGGAGAAAAATGTGTTCATTTCATGTATGCGCGAAATGCCTTAAAAATGGCTTTAAAATGGATTTGGAGCATGGAGACGATTATCTCGGGATTGCAAGATAACCAAACAAAACTTTTAGTGGATTTCTACTTATTTTATTAAATATCATCTCCACCAAACAGGACAAGCTTGCATCTGTTATAGTTTTGGAGAAAAATGTGTTCATTTCATGTATGCGCGAAATGCCTTAAAAATGGCTTTAAAATGGATTTGGAGCATGGAGACGATTATCTCGGGATTGCAAGATAACCAAACAAAACTTTTAGTGGATTTCTACTTATTTTATTAAATATCATCTCCACCAAACAGGACAAGCTTGCATCTGTTATAGTTTTGGAGAAAAATGTGTTCATTTCATGTATGCGCGAAATGCCTTAAAAATGGCTTTAAAATGGATTTGGAGCATGGAGACGATTATCTCGGGATTGCAAGATAACCAAACAAAACTTTTAGTGGATTTCTACTTATTTTATTAAATATCATCTCCACCAAACAGGACAAGCTTGCATCTGTTATAGTTTTGGAGAAAAATGTGTTCATTTCATGTATGCGCGAAATGCCTTAAAAATGGCTTTAAAATGGATTTGGAGCATGGAGACGATTATCTCGGGATTGCAAGATAACCAAACAAAACTTTTAGTGGATTTCTACTTATTTTATTAAATATCATCTCCACCAAACAGGACAAGCTTGCATCTGTTATAGTTTTGGAGAAAAATGTGTTCATTTCATGTATGCGCGAAATGCCTTAAAAATGGCTTTAAAATGGATTTGGAGCATGGAGACGATTATCTCGGGATTGCAAGATAACCAAACAAAACTTTTAGTGGATTTCTACTTATTTTATTAAATATCATCTCCACCAAACAGGACAAGCTTGCATCTGTTATAGTTTTGGAGAAAAATGTGTTCATTTCATGTATGCGCGAAATGCCTTAAAAATGGCTTTAAAATGGATTTGGAGCATGGAGACGATTATCTCGGGATTGCAAGATAACCAAACAAAACTTTTAGTGGATTTCTACTTATTTTATTAAATATCATCTCCACCAAACAGGACAAGCTTGCATCTGTTATAGTTTTGGAGAAAAATGTGTTCATTTCATGTATGCGCGAAATGCCTTAAAAATGGCTTTAAAATGGATTTGGAGCATGGAGACGATTATCTCGGGATTGCAAGATAACCAAACAAAACTTTTAGTGGATTTCTACTTATTTTATTAAATATCATCTCCACCAAACAGGACAAGCTTGCATCTGTTATAGTTTTGGAGAAAAATGTGTTCATTTCATGTATGCGCGAAATGCCTTAAAAATGGCTTTAAAATGGATTTGGAGCATGGAGACGATTATCTCGGGATTGCAAGATAACCAAACAAAACTTTTAGTGGATTTCTACTTATTTTATTAAATATCATCTCCACCAAACAGGACAAGCTTGCATCTGTTATAGTTTTGGAGAAAAATGTGTTCATTTCATGTATGCGCGAAATGCCTTAAAAATGGCTTTAAAATGGATTTGGAGCATGGAGACGATTATCTCGGGATTGCAAGATAACCAAACAAAACTTTTAGTGGATTTCTACTTATTTTATTAAATATCATCTCCACCAAACAGGACAAGCTTGCATCTGTTATAGTTTTGGAGAAAAATGTGTTCATTTCATGTATGCGCGAAATGCCTTAAAAATGGCTTTAAAATGGATTTGGAGCATGGAGACGATTATCTCGGGATTGCAAGATAACCAAACAAAACTTTTAGTGGATTTCTACTTATTTTATTAAATATCATCTCCACCAAACAGGACAAGCTTGCATCTGTTATAGTTTTGGAGAAAAATGTGTTCATTTCATGTATGCGCGAAATGCCTTAAAAATGGCTTTAAAATGGATTTGGAGCATGGAGACGATTATCTCGGGATTGCAAGATAACCAAACAAAACTTTTAGTGGATTTCTACTTATTTTATTAAATATCATCTCCACCAAACAGGACAAGCTTGCATCTGTTATAGTTTTGGAGAAAAATGTGTTCATTTCATGTATGCGCGAAATGCCTTAAAAATGGCTTTAAAATGGATTTGGAGCATGGAGACGATTATCTCGGGATTGCAAGATAACCAAACAAAACTTTTAGTGGATTTCTACTTATTTTATTAAATATCATCTCCACCAAACAGGACAAGCTTGCATCTGTTATAGTTTTGGAGAAAAATGTGTTCATTTCATGTATGCGCGAAATGCCTTAAAAATGGCTTTAAAATGGATTTGGAGCATGGAGACGATTATCTCGGGATTGCAAGATAACCAAACAAAACTTTTAGTGGATTTCTACTTATTTTATTAAATATCATCTCCACCAAACAGGACAAGCTTGCATCTGTTATAGTTTTGGAGAAAAATGTGTTCATTTCATGTATGCGCGAAATGCCTTAAAAATGGCTTTAAAATGGATTTGGAGCATGGAGACGATTATCTCGGGATTGCAAGATAACCAAACAAAACTTTTAGTGGATTTCTACTTATTTTATTAAATATCATCTCCACCAAACAGGACAAGCTTGCATCTGTTATAGTTTTGGAGAAAAATGTGTTCATTTCATGTATGCGCGAAATGCCTTAAAAATGGCTTTAAAATGGATTTGGAGCATGGAGACGATTATCTCGGGATTGCAAGATAACCAAACAAAACTTTTAGTGGATTTCTACTTATTTTATTAAATATCATCTCCACCAAACAGGACAAGCTTGCATCTGTTATAGTTTTGGAGAAAAATGTGTTCATTTCATGTATGCGCGAAATGCCTTAAAAATGGCTTTAAAATGGATTTGGAGCATGGAGACGATTATCTCGGGATTGCAAGATAACCAAACAAAACTTTTAGTGGATTTCTACTTATTTTATTAAATATCATCTCCACCAAACAGGACAAGCTTGCATCTGTTATAGTTTTGGAGAAAAATGTGTTCATTTCATGTATGCGCGAAATGCCTTAAAAATGGCTTTAAAATGGATTTGGAGCATGGAGACGATTATCTCGGGATTGCAAGATAACCAAACAAAACTTTTAGTGGATTTCTACTTATTTTATTAAATATCATCTCCACCAAACAGGACAAGCTTGCATCTGTTATAGTTTTGGAGAAAAATGTGTTCATTTCATGTATGCGCGAAATGCCTTAAAAATGGCTTTAAAATGGATTTGGAGCATGGAGACGATTATCTCGGGATTGCAAGATAACCAAACAAAACTTTTAGTGGATTTCTACTTATTTTATTAAATATCATCTCCACCAAACAGGACAAGCTTGCATCTGTTATAGTTTTGGAGAAAAATGTGTTCATTTCATGTATGCGCGAAATGCCTTAAAAATGGCTTTAAAATGGATTTGGAGCATGGAGACGATTATCTCGGGATTGCAAGATAACCAAACAAAACTTTTAGTGGATTTCTACTTATTTTATTAAATATCATCTCCACCAAACAGGACAAGCTTGCATCTGTTATAGTTTTGGAGAAAAATGTGTTCATTTCATGTATGCGCGAAATGCCTTAAAAATGGCTTTAAAATGGATTTGGAGCATGGAGACGATTATCTCGGGATTGCAAGATAACCAAACAAAACTTTTAGTGGATTTCTACTTATTTTATTAAATATCATCTCCACCAAACAGGACAAGCTTGCATCTGTTATAGTTTTGGAGAAAAATGTGTTCATTTCATGTATGCGCGAAATGCCTTAAAAATGGCTTTAAAATGGATTTGGAGCATGGAGACGATTATCTCGGGATTGCAAGATAACCAAACAAAACTTTTAGTGGATTTCTACTTATTTTATTAAATATCATCTCCACCAAACAGGACAAGCTTGCATCTGTTATAGTTTTGGAGAAAAATGTGTTCATTTCATGTATGCGCGAAATGCCTTAAAAATGGCTTTAAAATGGATTTGGAGCATGGAGACGATTATCTCGGGATTGCAAGATAACCAAACAAAACTTTTAGTGGATTTCTACTTATTTTATTAAATATCATCTCCACCAAACAGGACAAGCTTGCATCTGTTATAGTTTTGGAGAAAAATGTGTTCATTTCATGTATGCGCGAAATGCCTTAAAAATGGCTTTAAAATGGATTTGGAGCATGGAGACGATTATCTCGGGATTGCAAGATAACCAAACAAAACTTTTAGTGGATTTCTACTTATTTTATTAAATATCATCTCCACCAAACAGGACAAGCTTGCATCTGTTATAGTTTTGGAGAAAAATGTGTTCATTTCATGTATGCGCGAAATGCCTTAAAAATGGCTTTAAAATGGATTTGGAGCATGGAGACGATTATCTCGGGATTGCAAGATAACCAAACAAAACTTTTAGTGGATTTCTACTTATTTTATTAAATATCATCTCCACCAAACAGGACAAGCTTGCATCTGTTATAGTTTTGGAGAAAAATGTGTTCATTTCATGTATGCGCGAAATGCCTTAAAAATGGCTTTAAAATGGATTTGGAGCATGGAGACGATTATCTCGGGATTGCAAGATAACCAAACAAAACTTTTAGTGGATTTCTACTTATTTTATTAAATATCATCTCCACCAAACAGGACAAGCTTGCATCTGTTATAGTTTTGGAGAAAAATGTGTTCATTTCATGTATGCGCGAAATGCCTTAAAAATGGCTTTAAAATGGATTTGGAGCATGGAGACGATTATCTCGGGATTGCAAGATAACCAAACAAAACTTTTAGTGGATTTCTACTTATTTTATTAAATATCATCTCCACCAAACAGGACAAGCTTGCATCTGTTATAGTTTTGGAGAAAAATGTGTTCATTTCATGTATGCGCGAAATGCCTTAAAAATGGCTTTAAAATGGATTTGGAGCATGGAGACGATTATCTCGGGATTGCAAGATAACCAAACAAAACTTTTAGTGGATTTCTACTTATTTTATTAAATATCATCTCCACCAAACAGGACAAGCTTGCATCTGTTATAGTTTTGGAGAAAAATGTGTTCATTTCATGTATGCGCGAAATGCCTTAAAAATGGCTTTAAAATGGATTTGGAGCATGGAGACGATTATCTCGGGATTGCAAGATAACCAAACAAAACTTTTAGTGGATTTCTACTTATTTTATTAAATATCATCTCCACCAAACAGGACAAGCTTGCATCTGTTATAGTTTTGGAGAAAAATGTGTTCATTTCATGTATGCGCGAAATGCCTTAAAAATGGCTTTAAAATGGATTTGGAGCATGGAGACGATTATCTCGGGATTGCAAGATAACCAAACAAAACTTTTAGTGGATTTCTACTTATTTTATTAAATATCATCTCCACCAAACAGGACAAGCTTGCATCTGTTATAGTTTTGGAGAAAAATGTGTTCATTTCATGTATGCGCGAAATGCCTTAAAAATGGCTTTAAAATGGATTTGGAGCATGGAGACGATTATCTCGGGATTGCAAGATAACCAAACAAAACTTTTAGTGGATTTCTACTTATTTTATTAAATATCATCTCCACCAAACAGGACAAGCTTGCATCTGTTATAGTTTTGGAGAAAAATGTGTTCATTTCATGTATGCGCGAAATGCCTTAAAAATGGCTTTAAAATGGATTTGGAGCATGGAGACGATTATCTCGGGATTGCAAGATAACCAAACAAAACTTTTAGTGGATTTCTACTTATTTTATTAAATATCATCTCCACCAAACAGGACAAGCTTGCATCTGTTATAGTTTTGGAGAAAAATGTGTTCATTTCATGTATGCGCGAAATGCCTTAAAAATGGCTTTAAAATGGATTTGGAGCATGGAGACGATTATCTCGGGATTGCAAGATAACCAAACAAAACTTTTAGTGGATTTCTACTTATTTTATTAAATATCATCTCCACCAAACAGGACAAGCTTGCATCTGTTATAGTTTTGGAGAAAAATGTGTTCATTTCATGTATGCGCGAAATGCCTTAAAAATGGCTTTAAAATGGATTTGGAGCATGGAGACGATTATCTCGGGATTGCAAGATAACCAAACAAAACTTTTAGTGGATTTCTACTTATTTTATTAAATATCATCTCCACCAAACAGGACAAGCTTGCATCTGTTATAGTTTTGGAGAAAAATGTGTTCATTTCATGTATGCGCGAAATGCCTTAAAAATGGCTTTAAAATGGATTTGGAGCATGGAGACGATTATCTCGGGATTGCAAGATAACCAAACAAAACTTTTAGTGGATTTCTACTTATTTTATTAAATATCATCTCCACCAAACAGGACAAGCTTGCATCTGTTATAGTTTTGGAGAAAAATGTGTTCATTTCATGTATGCGCGAAATGCCTTAAAAATGGCTTTAAAATGGATTTGGAGCATGGAGACGATTATCTCGGGATTGCAAGATAACCAAACAAAACTTTTAGTGGATTTCTACTTATTTTATTAAATATCATCTCCACCAAACAGGACAAGCTTGCATCTGTTATAGTTTTGGAGAAAAATGTGTTCATTTCATGTATGCGCGAAATGCCTTAAAAATGGCTTTAAAATGGATTTGGAGCATGGAGACGATTATCTCGGGATTGCAAGATAACCAAACAAAACTTTTAGTGGATTTCTACTTATTTTATTAAATATCATCTCCACCAAACAGGACAAGCTTGCATCTGTTATAGTTTTGGAGAAAAATGTGTTCATTTCATGTATGCGCGAAATGCCTTAAAAATGGCTTTAAAATGGATTTGGAGCATGGAGACGATTATCTCGGGATTGCAAGATAACCAAACAAAACTTTTAGTGGATTTCTACTTATTTTATTAAATATCATCTCCACCAAACAGGACAAGCTTGCATCTGTTATAGTTTTGGAGAAAAATGTGTTCATTTCATGTATGCGCGAAATGCCTTAAAAATGGCTTTAAAATGGATTTGGAGCATGGAGACGATTATCTCGGGATTGCAAGATAACCAAACAAAACTTTTAGTGGATTTCTACTTATTTTATTAAATATCATCTCCACCAAACAGGACAAGCTTGCATCTGTTATAGTTTTGGAGAAAAATGTGTTCATTTCATGTATGCGCGAAATGCCTTAAAAATGGCTTTAAAATGGATTTGGAGCATGGAGACGATTATCTCGGGATTGCAAGATAACCAAACAAAACTTTTAGTGGATTTCTACTTATTTTATTAAATATCATCTCCACCAAACAGGACAAGCTTGCATCTGTTATAGTTTTGGAGAAAAATGTGTTCATTTCATGTATGCGCGAAATGCCTTAAAAATGGCTTTAAAATGGATTTGGAGCATGGAGACGATTATCTCGGGATTGCAAGATAACCAAACAAAACTTTTAGTGGATTTCTACTTATTTTATTAAATATCATCTCCACCAAACAGGACAAGCTTGCATCTGTTATAGTTTTGGAGAAAAATGTGTTCATTTCATGTATGCGCGAAATGCCTTAAAAATGGCTTTAAAATGGATTTGGAGCATGGAGACGATTATCTCGGGATTGCAAGATAACCAAACAAAACTTTTAGTGGATTTCTACTTATTTTATTAAATATCATCTCCACCAAACAGGACAAGCTTGCATCTGTTATAGTTTTGGAGAAAAATGTGTTCATTTCATGTATGCGCGAAATGCCTTAAAAATGGCTTTAAAATGGATTTGGAGCATGGAGACGATTATCTCGGGATTGCAAGATAACCAAACAAAACTTTTAGTGGATTTCTACTTATTTTATTAAATATCATCTCCACCAAACAGGACAAGCTTGCATCTGTTATAGTTTTGGAGAAAAATGTGTTCATTTCATGTATGCGCGAAATGCCTTAAAAATGGCTTTAAAATGGATTTGGAGCATGGAGACGATTATCTCGGGATTGCAAGATAACCAAACAAAACTTTTAGTGGATTTCTACTTATTTTATTAAATATCATCTCCACCAAACAGGACAAGCTTGCATCTGTTATAGTTTTGGAGAAAAATGTGTTCATTTCATGTATGCGCGAAATGCCTTAAAAATGGCTTTAAAATGGATTTGGAGCATGGAGACGATTATCTCGGGATTGCAAGATAACCAAACAAAACTTTTAGTGGATTTCTACTTATTTTATTAAATATCATCTCCACCAAACAGGACAAGCTTGCATCTGTTATAGTTTTGGAGTTCTTTCAAAGAGTCCCAAGCCCTTTTTTCAACAGTTTTCATTATTGTTTAAAACACGTCATCCTTCATTCATGGGTTTCTGAATATCCGAACCCACAAAAATGCTTTTGTGCTGCCCCTGTGCCAGCAGCCGCCGTTGGTCGGATCCAGACCTTCTAAGAGAGTGGCTCGACCCGGGGGTCTCGCGGACATGTCGAATAAAAGGAGGAATGTAGATGTATGGGCTAGGCCGTATTAAGTTTGTGACGCCACCAACGGTGTGTGGTGAGGTGGGACACCACCGCTGCCGTTATGGGATACCCGGGAGAGATGTAGTGGCAGCTGGATGTTAACCCCTCCGTGTGTAGGGATGATTGCCCCGGGGCCCAGTGTCTTTGTGCAGGGTATGGTGATGGCAAGGGCCGGCGCGCCTGAGCAAGCAGGGGGATGTTTGGTTACTCACAGTAAATGAATCACACGAGTCTTTCGGTAAACCAAAGGTGCTGGTGGCCTGCCGCCCCGGCCGGTTGCATTCAGGTCCCCCACCCAGGCTGGTGGTCGCTGTCCTTTACTCTGCACTTGTTTTTGTGTATGGTGGACTGCCTGGTCTGGAACTCAGGAGTCCGCTCCCGGCTGGATATGGCCTAAGGAGCCGTGCCCGCAGGCGCTGGCCCGTGGGATCTAAGGGCCCTGGCGGTGGCCTTATCCCTATCAGTGGGCTGTTGTCTTCTTTGAGACTTTAGGTGGGATAGGACCTATAATCCTGCCCTCAATCATTTAATTAGCTAGGCCGCTGGTTTCGGTCCTGGCTTCAGTGTCCTAGGTGACTAGGGTTTCAGGTCGGCTGTGTGTTTCCTAAGTGAGGAAAGGTGTTGTGCGGGGGCCTATCTGTAACTACCTGGTTTTGCCAGGGCATCACACCTTCCTTCAGACTTGATTCTGACAGTCCCTGAAACTTGGTACACAGGTACTTAAACATCTCTCCTTCTTTCAGTAGCGCTTTCACAAACAGCTTCATCAGTCCAAGCTTACAGTGGAGTGGTGGCAAGAGAACTTTAGGTGGGATCAACTAAGCTTTATGCAACAATGTTCTTGAGTCCCGGTTACAAAGATGTTCTTGTTGGCCAATTTTTTTTGCTCCAGTGAAGAGTCCTAACCTGGCTTTCCAATTCACACAAAAAGCGAGAAAAATGTGTTCATTTCATGTATGCGCGAAATGCCTTAAAAATGGCTTTAAAATGGATTTGGAGCATGGAGACGATTATCTCGGGATTGCAAGATAACCAAACAAAACTTTTAGTGGATTTCTACTTATTTTATTAAATATCATCTCCACCAAACAGGACAAGCTTGCATCTGTTATAGTTTTGGAGAAAAATGTGTTCATTTCATGTATGCGCGAAATGCCTTAAAAATGGCTTTAAAATGGATTTGGAGCATGGAGACGATTATCTCGGGATTGCAAGATAACCAAACAAAACTTTTAGTGGATTTCTACTTATTTTATTAAATATCATCTCCACCAAACAGGACAAGCTTGCATCTGTTATAGTTTTGGAGAAAAATGTGTTCATTTCATGTATGCGCGAAATGCCTTAAAAATGGCTTTAAAATGGATTTGGAGCATGGAGACGATTATCTCGGGATTGCAAGATAACCAAACAAAACTTTTAGTGGATTTCTACTTATTTTATTAAATATCATCTCCACCAAACAGGACAAGCTTGCATCTGTTATAGTTTTGGAGAAAAATGTGTTCATTTCATGTATGCGCGAAATGCCTTAAAAATGGCTTTAAAATGGATTTGGAGCATGGAGACGATTATCTCGGGATTGCAAGATAACCAAACAAAACTTTTAGTGGATTTCTACTTATTTTATTAAATATCATCTCCACCAAACAGGACAAGCTTGCATCTGTTATAGTTTTGGAGAAAAATGTGTTCATTTCATGTATGCGCGAAATGCCTTAAAAATGGCTTTAAAATGGATTTGGAGCATGGAGACGATTATCTCGGGATTGCAAGATAACCAAACAAAACTTTTAGTGGATTTCTACTTATTTTATTAAATATCATCTCCACCAAACAGGACAAGCTTGCATCTGTTATAGTTTTGGAGAAAAATGTGTTCATTTCATGTATGCGCGAAATGCCTTAAAAATGGCTTTAAAATGGATTTGGAGCATGGAGACGATTATCTCGGGATTGCAAGATAACCAAACAAAACTTTTAGTGGATTTCTACTTATTTTATTAAATATCATCTCCACCAAACAGGACAAGCTTGCATCTGTTATAGTTTTGGAGTTCTTTCAAAGAGTCCCAAGCCCTTTTTTCAACAGTTTTCATTATTGTTTAAAACACGTCATCCTTCATTCATGGGTTTCTGAATATCCGAACCCACAAAAATGCTTTTGTGCTGCCCCTGTGCCAGCAGCCGCCGTTGGTCGGATCCAGACCTTCTAAGAGAGTGGCTCGACCCGGGGGTCTCGCGGACATGTCGAATAAAAGGAGGAATGTAGATGTATGGGCTAGGCCGTATTAAGTTTGTGACGCCACCAACGGTGTGTGGTGAGGTGGGACACCACCGCTGCCGTTATGGGATACCCGGGAGAGATGTAGTGGCAGCTGGATGTTAACCCCTCCGTGTGTAGGGATGATTGCCCCGGGGCCCAGTGTCTTTGTGCAGGGTATGGTGATGGCAAGGGCCGGCGCGCCTGAGCAAGCAGGGGGATGTTTGGTTACTCACAGTAAATGAATCACACGAGTCTTTCGGTAAACCAAAGGTGCTGGTGGCCTGCCGCCCCGGCCGGTTGCATTCAGGTCCCCCACCCAGGCTGGTGGTCGCTGTCCTTTACTCTGCACTTGTTTTTGTGTATGGTGGACTGCCTGGTCTGGAACTCAGGAGTCCGCTCCCGGCTGGATATGGCCTAAGGAGCCGTGCCCGCAGGCGCTGGCCCGTGGGATCTAAGGGCCCTGGCGGTGGCCTTATCCCTATCAGTGGGCTGTTGTCTTCTTTGAGGGACTTTAGGTGGGATAGGACCTATAATCCTGCCCTCAATCATTTAATTAGCTAGGCCGCTGGTTTCGGTCCTGGCTTCAGTGTCCTAGGTGACTAGGGTTTCAGGTCGGCTGTGTGTTTCCTAAGTGAGGAAAGGTGTTGTGCGGGGGCCTATCTGTAACTACCTGGTTTTGCCAGGGCATCACACCTTCCTTCAGACTTGATTCTGACAGTCCCTGAAACTTGGTACACAGGTACTTAAACATCTCTCCTTCTTTCAGTAGCGCTTTCACAAACAGCTTCATCAGTCCAAGCTTACAGTGGAGTGGTGGCAAGAGAACTTTAGGTGGGATCAACTAAGCTTTATGCAACAATGTTCTTGAGTCCCGGTTACAAAGATGTTCTTGTTGGCCAATTTTTTTTGCTCCAGTGAAGAGTCCTAACCTGGCTTTCCAATTCACACAAAAAGCGAGAAAAATGTGTTCATTTCATGTATGCGCGAAATGCCTTAAAAATGGCTTTAAAATGGATTTGGAGCATGGAGACGATTATCTCGGGATTGCAAGATAACCAAACAAAACTTTTAGTGGATTTCTACTTATTTTATTAAATATCATCTCCACCAAACAGGACAAGCTTGCATCTGTTATAGTTTTGGAGAAAAATGTGTTCATTTCATGTATGCGCGAAATGCCTTAAAAATGGCTTTAAAATGGATTTGGAGCATGGAGACGATTATCTCGGGATTGCAAGATAACCAAACAAAACTTTTAGTGGATTTCTACTTATTTTATTAAATATCATCTCCACCAAACAGGACAAGCTTGCATCTGTTATAGTTTTGGAGAAAAATGTGTTCATTTCATGTATGCG
The DNA here is from genome assembly GCF_048569485.1 of Anomaloglossus baeobatrachus. Lineage (NCBI taxonomy): Eukaryota > Metazoa > Chordata > Amphibia > Anura > Aromobatidae > Anomaloglossus > Anomaloglossus baeobatrachus. The sequence continues at coordinate 16,062 of NW_027443913.1, read as the reverse complement.
CGAAATGCCTTAAAAATGGCTTTAAAATGGATTTGGAGCATGGAGACGATTATCTCGGGATTGCAAGATAACCAAACAAAACTTTTAGTGGATTTCTACTTATTTTATTAAATATCATCTCCACCAAACAGGACAAGCTTGCATCTGTTATAGTTTTGGAGAAAAATGTGTTCATTTCATGTATGCGCGAAATGCCTTAAAAATGGCTTTAAAATGGATTTGGAGCATGGAGACGATTATCTCGGGATTGCAAGATAACCAAACAAAACTTTTAGTGGATTTCTACTTATTTTATTAAATATCATCTCCACCAAACAGGACAAGCTTGCATCTGTTATAGTTTTGGAGAAAAATGTGTTCATTTCATGTATGCGCGAAATGCCTTAAAAATGGCTTTAAAATGGATTTGGAGCATGGAGACGATTATCTCGGGATTGCAAGATAACCAAACAAAACTTTTAGTGGATTTCTACTTATTTTATTAAATATCATCTCCACCAAACAGGACAAGCTTGCATCTGTTATAGTTTTGGAGAAAAATGTGTTCATTTCATGTATGCGCGAAATGCCTTAAAAATGGCTTTAAAATGGATTTGGAGCATGGAGACGATTATCTCGGGATTGCAAGATAACCAAACAAAACTTTTAGTGGATTTCTACTTATTTTATTAAATATCATCTCCACCAAACAGGACAAGCTTGCATCTGTTATAGTTTTGGAGAAAAATGTGTTCATTTCATGTATGCGCGAAATGCCTTAAAAATGGCTTTAAAATGGATTTGGAGCATGGAGACGATTATCTCGGGATTGCAAGATAACCAAACAAAACTTTTAGTGGATTTCTACTTATTTTATTAAATATCATCTCCACCAAACAGGACAAGCTTGCATCTGTTATAGTTTTGGAGAAAAATGTGTTCATTTCATGTATGCGCGAAATGCCTTAAAAATGGCTTTAAAATGGATTTGGAGCATGGAGACGATTATCTCGGGATTGCAAGATAACCAAACAAAACTTTTAGTGGATTTCTACTTATTTTATTAAATATCATCTCCACCAAACAGGACAAGCTTGCATCTGTTATAGTTTTGGAGAAAAATGTGTTCATTTCATGTATGCGCGAAATGCCTTAAAAATGGCTTTAAAATGGATTTGGAGCATGGAGACGATTATCTCGGGATTGCAAGATAACCAAACAAAACTTTTAGTGGATTTCTACTTATTTTATTAAATATCATCTCCACCAAACAGGACAAGCTTGCATCTGTTATAGTTTTGGAGAAAAATGTGTTCATTTCATGTATGCGCGAAATGCCTTAAAAATGGCTTTAAAATGGATTTGGAGCATGGAGACGATTATCTCGGGATTGCAAGATAACCAAACAAAACTTTTAGTGGATTTCTACTTATTTTATTAAATATCATCTCCACCAAACAGGACAAGCTTGCATCTGTTATAGTTTTGGAGAAAAATGTGTTCATTTCATGTATGCGCGAAATGCCTTAAAAATGGCTTTAAAATGGATTTGGAGCATGGAGACGATTATCTCGGGATTGCAAGATAACCAAACAAAACTTTTAGTGGATTTCTACTTATTTTATTAAATATCATCTCCACCAAACAGGACAAGCTTGCATCTGTTATAGTTTTGGAGAAAAATGTGTTCATTTCATGTATGCGCGAAATGCCTTAAAAATGGCTTTAAAATGGATTTGGAGCATGGAGACGATTATCTCGGGATTGCAAGATAACCAAACAAAACTTTTAGTGGATTTCTACTTATTTTATTAAATATCATCTCCACCAAACAGGACAAGCTTGCATCTGTTATAGTTTTGGAGAAAAATGTGTTCATTTCATGTATGCGCGAAATGCCTTAAAAATGGCTTTAAAATGGATTTGGAGCATGGAGACGATTATCTCGGGATTGCAAGATAACCAAACAAAACTTTTAGTGGATTTCTACTTATTTTATTAAATATCATCTCCACCAAACAGGACAAGCTTGCATCTGTTATAGTTTTGGAGAAAAATGTGTTCATTTCATGTATGCGCGAAATGCCTTAAAAATGGCTTTAAAATGGATTTGGAGCATGGAGACGATTATCTCGGGATTGCAAGATAACCAAACAAAACTTTTAGTGGATTTCTACTTATTTTATTAAATATCATCTCCACCAAACAGGACAAGCTTGCATCTGTTATAGTTTTGGAGAAAAATGTGTTCATTTCATGTATGCGCGAAATGCCTTAAAAATGGCTTTAAAATGGATTTGGAGCATGGAGACGATTATCTCGGGATTGCAAGATAACCAAACAAAACTTTTAGTGGATTTCTACTTATTTTATTAAATATCATCTCCACCAAACAGGACAAGCTTGCATCTGTTATAGTTTTGGAGAAAAATGTGTTCATTTCATGTATGCGCGAAATGCCTTAAAAATGGCTTTAAAATGGATTTGGAGCATGGAGACGATTATCTCGGGATTGCAAGATAACCAAACAAAACTTTTAGTGGATTTCTACTTATTTTATTAAATATCATCTCCACCAAACAGGACAAGCTTGCATCTGTTATAGTTTTGGAGAAAAATGTGTTCATTTCATGTATGCGCGAAATGCCTTAAAAATGGCTTTAAAATGGATTTGGAGCATGGAGACGATTATCTCGGGATTGCAAGATAACCAAACAAAACTTTTAGTGGATTTCTACTTATTTTATTAAATATCATCTCCACCAAACAGGACAAGCTTGCATCTGTTATAGTTTTGGAGAAAAATGTGTTCATTTCATGTATGCGCGAAATGCCTTAAAAATGGCTTTAAAATGGATTTGGAGCATGGAGACGATTATCTCGGGATTGCAAGATAACCAAACAAAACTTTTAGTGGATTTCTACTTATTTTATTAAATATCATCTCCACCAAACAGGACAAGCTTGCATCTGTTATAGTTTTGGAGAAAAATGTGTTCATTTCATGTATGCGCGAAATGCCTTAAAAATGGCTTTAAAATGGATTTGGAGCATGGAGGACGATTATCTCGGGATTGCAAGATAACCAAACAAAACTTTTAGTGGATTTCTACTTATTTTATTAAATATCATCTCCACCAAACAGGACAAGCTTGCATCTGTTATAGTTTTGGAGAAAAATGTGTTCATTTCATGTATGCGCGAAATGCCTTAAAAATGGCTTTAAAATGGATTTGGAGCATGGAGACGATTATCTCGGGATTGGCAAGATAACCAAACAAAACTTTTAGTGGATTTCTACTTATTTTATTAAATATCATCTCCACCAAACAGGACAAGCTTGCATCTGTTATAGTTTTGGAGAAAAATGTGTTCATTTCATGTATGCGCGAAATGCCTTAAAAATGGCTTTAAAATGGATTTGGAGCATGGAGACGATTATCTCGGGATTGCAAGATAACCAAACAAAATTTTTAGTGGATTTCTACTTATTTTATTAAATATCATCTCCACCAAACAGGACAAGCTTGCATCTGTTATAGTTTTGGAGAAAAATGTGTTCATTTCATGTATGCGCGAAATGCCTTAAAAATGGCTTTAAAATGGATTTGGAGCATGGAGACGATTATCTCGGGATTGCAAGATAACCAAACAAAACTTTTAGTGGATTTCTACTTATTTTATTAAATATCATCTCCACCAAACAGGACAAGCTTGCATCTGTTATAGTTTTGGAGAAAAATGTGTTCATTTCATGTATGCGCGAAATGCCTTAAAAATGGCTTTAAAATGGATTTGGAGCATGGAGACGATTATCTCGGGATTGCAAGATAACCAAACAAAACTTTTAGTGGATTTCTACTTATTTTATTAAATATCATCTCCACCAAACAGGACAAGCTTGCATCTGTTATAGTTTTGGAGAAAAATGTGTTCATTTCATGTATGCGCGAAAATGCCTTAAAAATGGCTTTAAAATGGATTTGGAGCATGGAGACGATTATCTCGGGATTGCAAGATAACCAAACAAAACTTTTAGTGGATTTCTACTTATTTTATTAAATATCATCTCCACCAAACAGGACAAGCTTGCATCTGTTATAGTTTTGGAGAAAAATGTGTTCATTTCATGTATGCGCGAAATGCCTTAAAAATGGCTTTAAAATGGATTTGGAGCATGGAGACGATTATCTCGGGATTGCAAGATAACCAAACAAAACTTTTAGTGGATTTCTACTTATTTTATTAAATATCATCTCCACCAAACAGGACAAGCTTGCATCTGTTATAGTTTTGGAGAAAAATGTGTTCATTTCATGTATGCGCGAAATGCCTTAAAAATGGCTTTAAAATGGATTTGGAGCATGGAGACGATTATCTCGGGATTGCAAGATAACCAAACAAAACTTTTAGTGGATTTCTACTTATTTTATTAAATATCATCTCCACCAAACAGGACAAGCTTGCATCTGTTATAGTTTTGGAGAAAAATGTGTTCATTTCATGTATGCGCGAAATGCCTTAAAAATGGCTTTAAAATGGATTTGGAGCATGGAGACGATTATCTCGGGATTGCAAGATAACCAAACAAAACTTTTAGTGGATTTCTACTTATTTTATTAAATGTCATCTCCACCAAACAGGACAAGCTTGCATCTGTTATAGTTTTGGAGAAAAATGTGTTCATTTCATGTATGCGCGAAATGCCTTAAAAATGGCTTTAAAATGGATTTGGAGCATGGAGACGATTATCTCGGGATTGCAAGATAACCAAACAAAACTTTTAGTGGATTTCTACTTATTTTATTAAATATCATCTCCACCAAACAGGACAAGCTTGCATCTGTTATAGTTTTGGAGAAAAATGTGTTCATTTCATGTATGCGCGAAATGCCTTAAAATGGCTTTAAAATGGATTTGGAGCATGGAGACGATTATCTCGGGATTGCAAGATAACCAAACAAAACTTTTAGTGGATTTCTACTTATTTTATTAAATATCATCTCCACCAAACAGGACAAGCTTGCATCTGTTATAGTTTTGGAGAAAAATGTGTTCATTTCATGTATGCGCGAAATGCCTTAAAAATGGCTTTAAAATGGATTTGGAGCATGGAGACGATTATCTCGGGATTGCAAGATAACCAAACAAAACTTTTAGTGGATTTCTACTTATTTTATTAAATGTCATCTCCACCAAACAGGACAAGCTTGCATCTGTTATAGTTTTGGAGAAAAATGTGTTCATTTCATGTATGCGCGAAATGCCTTAAAAATGGCTTTAAAATGGATTTGGAGCATGGAGACGATTATCTCGGGATTGCAAGATAACCAAACAAAACTTTTAGTGGATTTCTACTTATTTTATTACATATCATCTCCACCAAACAGGACAAGCTTGCATCTGTTATAGTTTTGGAGAAAAATGTGTTCATTTCATGTATGCGCGAAATGCCTTAAAAATGGCTTTAAAATGGATTTGGAGCATGGAGACGATTATCTCGGGATTGCAAGATAACCAAACAAAACTTTTAGTGGATTTCTACTTATTTTATTAAATATCATCTCCACCAAACAGGACAAGCTTGCATCTGTTATAGTTTTGGAGAAAAATGTGTTCATTTCATGTATGCGCGAAATGCCTTAAAAATGGCTTTAAAATGGATTTGGAGCATGGAGACGATTATCTCGGGATTGCAAGATAACCAAACAAAACTTTTAGTGGATTTCTACTTATTTTATTAAATATCATCTCCACCAAACAGGACAAGCTTGCATCTGTTATAGTTTTGGAGAAAAATGTGTTCATTTCATGTATGCGCGAAATGCCTTAAAAATGGCTTTAAAATGGATTTGGAGCATGGAGACGATTATCTCGGGATTGCAAGATAACCAAACAAAACTTTTAGTGGATTTCTACTTATTTTATTAAATATCATCTCCACCAAACAGGACAAGCTTGCATCTGTTATAGTTTTGGAGAAAAATGTGTTCATTTCATGTATGCGCGAAATGGCTTAAAAATGGCTTTAAAATGGATTTGGAGCATGGAGACGATTATCTCGGGATTGCAAGATAACCAAACAAAACTTTTAGTGGATTTCTACTTATTTTATTAAATATCATCTCCACCAAACAGGACAAGCTTGCATCTGTTATAGTTTTGGAGAAAAATGTGTTCATTTCATGTATGCGCGAAATGCCTTAAAAATGGCTTTAAAATGGATTTGGAGCATGGAGACGATTATCTCGGGATTGCAAGATAACCAAACAAAACTTTTAGTGGATTTCTACTTATTTTATGAAATATCATCTCCATTAAACAGGACAAGCTTGCATCTGTTATAGTTTTGGAGAAAAATGTGTTCATTTCATGTATGCGCGAAATGCCTTAAAAATGGCTTTAAAATGGATTTGGAGCATGGAGACGATTATCTCGGGATTGCAAGATAACCAAACAAAACTTTTAGTGGATTTCTACTTATTTTATTAAATATCATCTCCACCAAACAGGACAAGCTTGCATCTGTTATAGTTTTGGAGAAAAATGTGTTCATTTCATGTATGCGCGAAATGCCTTAAAAATGGCTTTAAAATGGATTTGGAGCATGGAGACGATTATCTCGGGATTGCAAGATAACCAAACAAAACTTTTAGTGGATTTCTACTTATTTTATTAAATATCATCTCCACCAAACAGGACAAGCTTGCATCTGTTATAGTTTTGGAGAAAAATGTGTTCATTTCATGTATGCGCGAAATGCCTTAAAAATGGCTTTAAAATGGATTTGGAGCATGGAGACGATTATCTCGGGATTGCAAGATAACCAAACAAAACTTTTAGTGGATTTCTACTTATTTTATTAAATATCATCTCCACCAAACAGGACAAGCTTGCATCTGTTATAGTTTTGGAGAAAAATGTGTTCATTTCATGTATGCGCGAAATGCCTTAAAAATGGCTTTAAAATGGATTTGGAGCATGGAGACGATTATCTCGGGATTGCAAGATAACCAAACAAAACTTTTAGTGGATTTCTACTTATTTTATTAAATATCATCTCCACCAAACAGGACAAGCTTGCATCTGTTATAGTTTTGGAGAAAAATGTGTTCATTTCATGTATGCGCGAAATGCCTTAAAAATGGCTTTAAAATGGATTTGGAGCATGGAGACGATTATCTCGGGATTGCAAGATAACCAAACAAAACTTTTAGTGGATTTCTACTTATTTTATTAAATATCATCTCCACCAAACAGGACAAGCTTGCATCTGTTATAGTTTTGGAGAAAAATGTGTTCATTTCATGTATGCGCGAAATGCCTTAAAAATGGCTTTAAAATGGATTTGGAGCATGGAGACGATTATCTCGGGATTGCAAGATAACCAAACAAAACTTTTAGTGGATTTCTACTTATTTTATTAAATATCATCTCCACCAAACAGGACAAGCTTGCATCTGTTATAGTTTTGGAGAAAAATGTGTTCATTTCATGTATGCGCGAAATGCCTTAAAAATGGCTTTAAAATGGATTTGGAGCATGGAGACGATTATCTCGGGATTGCAAGATAACCAAACAAAACTTTTAGTGGATTTCTACTTATTTTATTAAATATCATCTCCACCAAACAGGACAAGCTTGCATCTGTTATAGTTTTGGAGAAAAATGTGTTCATTTCATGTATGCGCGAAATGCCTTAAAAATGGCTTTAAAATGGATTTGGAGCATGGAGACGATTATCTCGGGATTGCAAGATAACCAAACAAAACTTTTAGTGGATTTCTACTTATTTTATTAAATATCATCTCCACCAAACAGGACAAGCTTGCATCTGTTATAGTTTTGGAGAAAAATGTGTTCATTTCATGTATGCGCGAAATGCCTTAAAAATGGCTTTAAAATGGATTTGGAGCATGGAGACGATTATCTCGGGATTGCAAGATAACCAAACAAAACTTTTAGTGGATTTCTACTTATTTTATTAAATATCATCTCCACCAAACAGGACAAGCTTGCATCTGTTATAGTTTTGGAGAAAAATGTGTTCATTTCATGTATGCGCGAAATGCCTTAAAAATGGCTTTAAAATGGATTTGGAGCATGGAGACGATTATCTCGGGATTGCAAGATAACCAAACAAAACTTTTAGTGGATTTCTACTTATTTTATTAAATATCATCTCCACCAAACAGGACAAGCTTGCATCTGTTATAGTTTTGGAGAAAAATGTGTTCATTTCATGTATGCGCGAAATGCCTTAAAAATGGCTTTAAAATGGATTTGGAGCATGGAGACGATTATCTCGGGATTGCAAGATAACCAAACAAAACTTTTAGTGGATTTCTACTTATTTTATTAAATATCATCTCCACCAAACAGGACAAGCTTGCATCTGTTATAGTTTTGGAGAAAAATGTGTTCATTTCATGTATGCGCGAAATGCCTTAAAAATGGCTTTAAAATGGATTTGGAGCATGGAGACGATTATCTCGGGATTGCAAGATAACCAAACAAAACTTTTAGTGGATTTCTACTTATTTTATTAAATATCATCTCCACCAAACAGGACAAGCTTGCATCTGTTATAGTTTTGGAGAAAAATGTGTTCATTTCATGTATGCGCGAAATGCCTTAAAAATGGCTTTAAAATGGATTTGGAGCATGGAGACGATTATCTCGGGATTGCAAGATAACCAAACAAAACTTTTAGTGGATTTCTACTTATTTTATTAAATATCATCTCCACCAAACAGGACAAGCTTGCATCTGTTATAGTTTTGGAGAAAAATGTGTTCATTTCATGTATGCGCGAAATGCCTTAAAAATGGCTTTAAAATGGATTTGGAGCATGGAGACGATTATCTCGGGATTGCAAGATAACCAAACAAAACTTTTAGTGGATTTCTACTTATTTTATTAAATATCATCTCCACCAAACAGGACAAGCTTGCATCTGTTATAGTTTTGGAGAAAAATGTGTTCATTTCATGTATGCGCGAAATGCCTTAAAAATGGCTTTAAAATGGATTTGGAGCATGGAGACGATTATCTCGGGATTGCAAGATAACCAAACAAAACTTTTAGTGGATTTCTACTTATTTTATTAAATATCATCTCCACCAAACAGGACAAGCTTGCATCTGTTATAGTTTTGGAGAAAAATGTGTTCATTTCATGTATGCGCGAAATGCCTTAAAAATGGCTTTAAAATGGATTTGGAGCATGGAGACGATTATCTCGGGATTGCAAGATAACCAAACAAAACTTTTAGTGGATTTCTACTTATTTTATTAAATATCATCTCCACCAAACAGGACAAGCTTGCATCTGTTATAGTTTTGGAGAAAAATGTGTTCATTTCATGTATGCGCGAAATGCCTTAAAAATGGCTTTAAAATGGATTTGGAGCATGGAGACGATTATCTCGGGATTGCAAGATAACCAAACAAAACTTTTAGTGGATTTCTACTTATTTTATTAAATATCATCTCCACCAAACAGGACAAGCTTGCATCTGTTATAGTTTTGGAGAAAAATGTGTTCATTTCATGTATGCGCGAAATGCCTTAAAAATGGCTTTAAAATGGATTTGGAGCATGGAGACGATTATCTCGGGATTGCAAGATAACCAAACAAAACTTTTAGTGGATTTCTACTTATTTTATTAAATATCATCTCCACCAAACAGGACAAGCTTGCATCTGTTATAGTTTTGGAGAAAAATGTGTTCATTTCATGTATGCGCGAAATGCCTTAAAAATGGCTTTAAAATGGATTTGGAGCATGGAGACGATTATCTCGGGATTGCAAGATAACCAAACAAAACTTTTAGTGGATTTCTACTTATTTTATTAAATATCATCTCCACCAAACAGGACAAGCTTGCATCTGTTATAGTTTTGGAGAAAAATGTGTTCATTTCATGTATGCGCGAAATGCCTTAAAAATGGCTTTAAAATGGATTTGGAGCATGGAGACGATTATCTCGGGATTGCAAGATAACCAAACAAAACTTTTAGTGGATTTCTACTTATTTTATTAAATATCATCTCCACCAAACAGGACAAGCTTGCATCTGTTATAGTTTTGGAGAAAAATGTGTTCATTTCATGTATGCGCGAAATGCCTTAAAAATGGCTTTAAAATGGATTTGGAGCATGGAGACGATTATCTCGGGATTGCAAGATAACCAAACAAAACTTTTAGTGGATTTCTACTTATTTTATTAAATATCATCTCCACCAAACAGGACAAGCTTGCATCTGTTATAGTTTTGGAGAAAAATGTGTTCATTTCATGTATGCGCGAAATGCCTTAAAAATGGCTTTAAAATGGATTTGGAGCATGGAGACGATTATCTCGGGATTGCAAGATAACCAAACAAAACTTTTAGTGGATTTCTACTTATTTTATTAAATATCATCTCCACCAAACAGGACAAGCTTGCATCTGTTATAGTTTTGGAGAAAAATGTGTTCATTTCATGTATGCGCGAAATGCCTTAAAAATGGCTTTAAAATGGATTTGGAGCATGGAGACGATTATCTCGGGATTGCAAGATAACCAAACAAAACTTTTAGTGGATTTCTACTTATTTTATTAAATATCATCTCCACCAAACAGGACAAGCTTGCATCTGTTATAGTTTTGGAGAAAAATGTGTTCATTTCATGTATGCGCGAAATGCCTTAAAAATGGCTTTAAAATGGATTTGGAGCATGGAGACGATTATCTCGGGATTGCAAGATAACCAAACAAAACTTTTAGTGGATTTCTACTTATTTTATTAAATATCATCTCCACCAAACAGGACAAGCTTGCATCTGTTATAGTTTTGGAGAAAAATGTGTTCATTTCATGTATGCGCGAAATGCCTTAAAAATGGCTTTAAAATGGATTTGGAGCATGGAGACGATTATCTCGGGATTGCAAGATAACCAAACAAAACTTTTAGTGGATTTCTACTTATTTTATTAAATATCATCTCCACCAAACAGGACAAGCTTGCATCTGTTATAGTTTTGGAGAAAAATGTGTTCATTTCATGTATGCGCGAAATGCCTTAAAAATGGCTTTAAAATGGATTTGGAGCATGGAGACGATTATCTCGGGATTGCAAGATAACCAAACAAAACTTTTAGTGGATTTCTACTTATTTTATTAAATATCATCTCCACCAAACAGGACAAGCTTGCATCTGTTATAGTTTTGGAGAAAAATGTGTTCATTTCATGTATGCGCGAAATGCCTTAAAAATGGCTTTAAAATGGATTTGGAGCATGGAGACGATTATCTCGGGATTGCAAGATAACCAAACAAAACTTTTAGTGGATTTCTACTTATTTTATTAAATATCATCTCCACCAAACAGGACAAGCTTGCATCTGTTATAGTTTTGGAGAAAAATGTGTTCATTTCATGTATGCGCGAAATGCCTTAAAAATGGCTTTAAAATGGATTTGGAGCATGGAGACGATTATCTCGGGATTGCAAGATAACCAAACAAAACTTTTAGTGGATTTCTACTTATTTTATTAAATATCATCTCCACCAAACAGGACAAGCTTGCATCTGTTATAGTTTTGGAGAAAAATGTGTTCATTTCATGTATGCGCGAAATGCCTTAAAAATGGCTTTAAAATGGATTTGGAGCATGGAGACGATTATCTCGGGATTGCAAGATAACCAAACAAAACTTTTAGTGGATTTCTACTTATTTTATTAAATATCATCTCCACCAAACAGGACAAGCTTGCATCTGTTATAGTTTTGGAGAAAAATGTGTTCATTTCATGTATGCGCGAAATGCCTTAAAAATGGCTTTAAAATGGATTTGGAGCATGGAGACGATTATCTCGGGATTGCAAGATAACCAAACAAAACTTTTAGTGGATTTCTACTTATTTTATTAAATATCATCTCCACCAAACAGGACAAGCTTGCATCTGTTATAGTTTTGGAGAAAAATGTGTTCATTTCATGTATGCGCGAAATGCCTTAAAAATGGCTTTAAAATGGATTTGGAGCATGGAGACGATTATCTCGGGATTGCAAGATAACCAAACAAAACTTTTAGTGGATTTCTACTTATTTTATTAAATATCATCTCCACCAAACAGGACAAGCTTGCATCTGTTATAGTTTTGGAGAAAAATGTGTTCATTTCATGTATGCGCGAAATGCCTTAAAAATGGCTTTAAAATGGATTTGGAGCATGGAGACGATTATCTCGGGATTGCAAGATAACCAAACAAAACTTTTAGTGGATTTCTACTTATTTTATTAAATATCATCTCCACCAAACAGGACAAGCTTGCATCTGTTATAGTTTTGGAGAAAAATGTGTTCATTTCATGTATGCGCGAAATGCCTTAAAAATGGCTTTAAAATGGATTTGGAGCATGGAGACGATTATCTCGGGATTGCAAGATAACCAAACAAAACTTTTAGTGGATTTCTACTTATTTTATTAAATATCATCTCCACCAAACAGGACAAGCTTGCATCTGTTATAGTTTTGGAGAAAAATGTGTTCATTTCATGTATGCGCGAAATGCCTTAAAAATGGCTTTAAAATGGATTTGGAGCATGGAGACGATTATCTCGGGATTGCAAGATAACCAAACAAAACTTTTAGTGGATTTCTACTTATTTTATTAAATATCATCTCCACCAAACAGGACAAGCTTGCATCTGTTATAGTTTTGGAGAAAAATGTGTTCATTTCATGTATGCGCGAAATGCCTTAAAAATGGCTTTAAAATGGATTTGGAGCATGGAGACGATTATCTCGGGATTGCAAGATAACCAAACAAAACTTTTAGTGGATTTCTACTTATTTTATTAAATATCATCTCCACCAAACAGGACAAGCTTGCATCTGTTATAGTTTTGGAGAAAAATGTGTTCATTTCATGTATGCGCGAAATGCCTTAAAAATGGCTTTAAAATGGATTTGGAGCATGGAGACGATTATCTCGGGATTGCAAGATAACCAAACAAAACTTTTAGTGGATTTCTACTTATTTTATTAAATATCATCTCCACCAAACAGGACAAGCTTGCATCTGTTATAGTTTTGGAGAAAAATGTGTTCATTTCATGTATGCGCGAAATGCCTTAAAAATGGCTTTAAAATGGATTTGGAGCATGGAGACGATTATCTCGGGATTGCAAGATAACCAAACAAAACTTTTAGTGGATTTCTACTTATTTTATTAAATATCATCTCCACCAAACAGGACAAGCTTGCATCTGTTATAGTTTTGGAGAAAAATGTGTTCATTTCATGTATGCGCGAAATGCCTTAAAAATGGCTTTAAAATGGATTTGGAGCATGGAGACGATTATCTCGGGATTGCAAGATAACCAAACAAAACTTTTAGTGGATTTCTACTTATTTTATTAAATATCATCTCCACCAAACAGGACAAGCTTGCATCTGTTATAGTTTTGGAGAAAAATGTGTTCATTTCATGTATGCGCGAAATGCCTTAAAAATGGCTTTAAAATGGATTTGGAGCATGGAGACGATTATCTCGGGATTGCAAGATAACCAAACAAAACTTTTAGTGGATTTCTACTTATTTTATTAAATATCATCTCCACCAAACAGGACAAGCTTGCATCTGTTATAGTTTTGGAGAAAAATGTGTTCATTTCATGTATGCGCGAAATGCCTTAAAAATGGCTTTAAAATGGATTTGGAGCATGGAGACGATTATCTCGGGATTGCAAGATAACCAAACAAAACTTTTAGTGGATTTCTACTTATTTTATTAAATATCATCTCCACCAAACAGGACAAGCTTGCATCTGTTATAGTTTTGGAGAAAAATGTGTTCATTTCATGTATGCGCGAAATGCCTTAAAAATGGCTTTAAAATGGATTTGGAGCATGGAGACGATTATCTCGGGATTGCAAGATAACCAAACAAAACTTTTAGTGGATTTCTACTTATTTTATTAAATATCATCTCCACCAAACAGGACAAGCTTGCATCTGTTATAGTTTTGGAGAAAAATGTGTTCATTTCATGTATGCGCGAAATGCCTTAAAAATGGCTTTAAAATGGATTTGGAGCATGGAGACGATTATCTCGGGATTGCAAGATAACCAAACAAAACTTTTAGTGGATTTCTACTTATTTTATTAAATATCATCTCCACCAAACAGGACAAGCTTGCATCTGTTATAGTTTTGGAGAAAAATGTGTTCATTTCATGTATGCGCGAAATGCCTTAAAAATGGCTTTAAAATGGATTTGGAGCATGGAGACGATTATCTCGGGATTGCAAGATAACCAAACAAAACTTTTAGTGGATTTCTACTTATTTTATTAAATATCATCTCCACCAAACAGGACAAGCTTGCATCTGTTATAGTTTTGGAGAAAAATGTGTTCATTTCATGTATGCGCGAAATGCCTTAAAAATGGCTTTAAAATGGATTTGGAGCATGGAGACGATTATCTCGGGATTGCAAGATAACCAAACAAAACTTTTAGTGGATTTCTACTTATTTTATTAAATATCATCTCCACCAAACAGGACAAGCTTGCATCTGTTATAGTTTTGGAGAAAAATGTGTTCATTTCATGTATGCGCGAAATGCCTTAAAAATGGCTTTAAAATGGATTTGGAGCATGGAGACGATTATCTCGGGATTGCAAGATAACCAAACAAAACTTTTAGTGGATTTCTACTTATTTTATTAAATATCATCTCCACCAAACAGGACAAGCTTGCATCTGTTATGGGAGCCGGCCTGGAGCAGGGCTGCCGACGGGCGCCGGGAGCGGGGACCGGGCCGCCTGGGGACCGCAGGTGGTGGAGGCTGGAGACCGTGGAGCGGGGGATGTCTGCCAGAGGAGCCGGGGAGCGAAGCAGGGAAGCCGGGGAGCGTGGCAGGTGAGCCGGGGGGCAGAGCAGGGGACCCGGAGAGCGTGACAATAGGTTTCCAAAAGGTTAGAATTCTGAAAAGATTCCCTCCATACTTTTCTGAAGATGGTGCTCTAGTGTATTCAAGCGATGTTCCTGTGCTGATGGAAAATGTAACATTAAGTACAATGTGAGCGAGTGGAGACACGTCATTGTTTCATCCAAAAAGTCTGAAAGCTGTGCTACTGCTCAATGGCAGTAAGTATTCTTCAGTGTGTGTAGGGCATGTGTCGCGGGCAGAGGGGCCACGCACGCTACGCTCGGGTTCGGGGACTTCTGCTGCTGCTGCTGCTCGGTGGCTCGAGCGGAGGGCCAGATCCGGGGACTCGAGCAGCGCTCCTCGCCCACGAGTGAAAAGGGGGTGGTTTGTTTGGGGAGATAGTTAGTGACGTCACCCACAGGTCGTGGTGATAATGGGCACCACCACTGCTGGTGACGGGGATCCCGGGAGCGATGGCAGGGAGCAGCTAGGATGTTGGTTCCCCCTCCGTGGGTAGGGGTTGGTGATCCCGGGGCCCGGTGGCGGTACGGGGAGGCTGGATGGCTGGGGTGTACGTACCGAGGGAGCCCGTTTGCCCGCAGGCGCTGGCCCTTGGATCTCTAGCCTATGGCGGTGGCTTTTTATCCTCACGGTGTGGACGGTTGCCTTCTGTCGGGTCTTGGGTGTTAGGGAACCCCTGGGATTCCGGTCACTCTCGGATTTGACCATTGTCGGCGGCTCCTAGCCTGGTCAGGGTCCAATGGCCCTGCCTTTGTGCTTGGTACAGATCCGCTCACCGGTTCAGTTCCCCTCGGGTCACCGCCCGTCCCCGGTCCTACGGTTCAGCTGACTTGTACCACCTCCTGCAGACGGCCACCACCGTCTGCCGACCTTGCTGACAGTGCCTGGGCTCCTACCCAGACACTAACAGTTTCTGTCCTCTCACTTTCCACTACAAAACTAAACTAACTGCTTTTTCCCGCCTCCGGGCCTGTGAACTCCTCGGTGGGTGGGGCCAACCGCCTGGCTCCGCCCCACCTGGTGTGGACATCAGAGCCTGGAGGAGGCAACAAGGATTTTGTGTGACTGATGTAGACTATCCAGGGGAGGGGGTGTGTGTGATTTTGTGTTTGTGACTACCTGGCTAGTCCAGGGCGTCA
>NW_027443912.1:0-32741 GCF_048569485.1 Anomaloglossus baeobatrachus | reverse complement strand
CAAATCCATTTTAAAGCCATTTTTAAGGCATTTCGCGCATACATGAAATGAACACATTTTTCTCCAAAACTATAACAGATGCAAGCTTGTCCTGTTTGGTGGAGATGATATTTAATAAAATAAGTAGAAATCCACTAAAAGTTTTGTTTGGTTATCTTGCAATCCCGAGATAATCGTCTCCATGCTCCAAATCCATTTTAAAGCCATTTTTAAGGCATTTCGCGCATACATGAAATGAACACATTTTTCTCCAAAACTATAACAGATGCAAGCTTGTCCTGTTTGGTGGAGATGATATTTAATAAAATAAGTAGAAATCCACTAAAAGTTTTGTTTGGTTATCTTGCAATCCCGAGATAATCGTCTCCATGCTCCAAATCCATTTTAAAGCCATTTTTAAGGCATTTCGCGCATACATGAAATGAACACATTTTTCTCCAAAACTATAACAGATGCAAGCTTGTCCTGTTTGGTGGAGATGATATTTAATAAAATAAGTAGAAATCCACTAAAAGTTTTGTTTGGTTATATTGCAATCCCGAGATAATCGTCTTCATGCTCCAAATCCATTTTAAAGCCATTTTTAAGGCATTTCGCGCATACATGAAATGAACACATTTTTCTCCAAAACTATAACAGATGCAAGCTTGTCCTGTTTGGTGGAGATAATATTTAATAAAATAAGTAGAAATCTACTAAAAGTTTCGTTTGTTTATATTGCCATCCTGAGATAATCGTCTCCATGCTCCAAATCCATTTTAAAGCCATTTCAAAGGCATTTTGCGCATACATGAAATGAACACATTTTTCTCCAAAACTATAACACATGCAAGCTTGTCCTGTTTGGTGGAGATGATATTTAATAAAATAAGTAGAAATCCACTAAAAGTTTTGTTTGGTTATCTTGCAATCCCGAGATAATCGTCTCCATGCTCCAAATCCATTTTAAAGCCATTTTTAAGGCATTTCGCGCATACATGAAATGAACACATTTTTCTCCAAAACTATAACAGATGCAAGCTTGTCCTGTTTGGTGGAGATGATATTTAATAAAATAAGTAGAAATCCACTAAAAGTTTTGTTTGGTTATCTTGCAATCCCGAGATAATCGTCTCCATGCTCCAAATCCATTTTAAAGCCATTTTTAAGGCATTTCGCGCATACATGAAATGAACACATTTTTCTCCAAAACTATAACAGATGCAAGCTTGTCCTGTTTGGTGGAGATAATATTTATTAAAATAAGTAGAAATCTACTAAAAGTTTCGTTTGTTTATATTGCCATCCTGAGATAATCGTCTCCATGCTCCAAATCCATTTTAAAGCCATTTCAAAGGCATTTTGCGCATACATGAAATGAACACATTTTTCTCCAAAACTATAACACATGCAAGCTTGTCCTGTTTGGTGGAGATGATATTTAATAAAATAAGTAGAAATCCACTAAAAGTTTTGTTTGGTTATCTTGCAATCCCGAGATAATCGTCTCCATGCTCCAAATCCATTTTAAAGCCATTTTTAAGGCATTTCTCGTATACATGAAATGAACACATTTTTCTCTAAAACTATAACAGATGCAAGCTTGTCCTGTTTGGTGGAGATGATATTTAATAAAATAAGTAGAATTCCACTAAAAGTTTTGTTTGGTTATCTTGCAATCCCGAGATAATCGTCTCCATGCACCAAATCCATTTTAAAGCCATTTTTAAGGCATTTCGCGCATACATGAAATGAACACATTTTTCTCCAAAACTATAACAGATGCAAGCTTGTCCTGTTTGGTGGAGATGATATTTAATAAAATAAGTAGAAATCCACTAAAAGTTTTGTTTGGTTATCTTGCAATCCCGAGATAATCGTCTCCATGCTCCAAATCCATTTTAAAGCCATTTTTAAGGCATTTCGCGCATACATGAAATGAACACATTTTTCTCCAAAACTATAACAGATGCAAGCTTGTCCTGTTTGGTGGAGATGATATTTAATAAAATAAGTAGAAATCCACTAAAAGTTTTGTTTGGTTATCTTGCAATCCCGAGATAATCGTCTCCATGCTCCAAATCCCTTTTAAAGCCATTTCAAAGGCATTTTGCGCATACATGAAATGAACACATTTTTCTCCAAAACTATAACACATGCAAGCTTGTCCTGTTTGGTGGAGATGATATTTAATAAAATAAGTAGAAATCCACTAAAAGTTTTGTTTGGTTATCTTGCAATCCCGAGATAATCGTCTCCATGCTCCAAATCCATTTTAAAGCCATTTTTAAGGCATTTCGCGCATACATGAAATGAACACATTTTTCTCCAAAACTATAACAGATGCAAGCTTGTCCTGTTTGGTGGAGATGATATTTAATAAAATAAGTAGAAATTTACTAAAAGTTTTGTTTGGTTATCTTGCAATCCCGAGATAATCGTCTCCATGCTCCAAATCCATTTTAAAGCCATTTTTAAGGCATTTCGCGCATACATGAAATGAACACATTTTTCTCCAAAACTATAACAGATGCAAGCTTGTCCTGTTTGGTGGAGATGATATTTAATAAAATAAGTAGAAATCCACTAAAAGTTTTGTTTGGTTATCTTGCAATCCCGAGATAATCGTCTCCATGCTCCAAATCCATTTTAAAGCCATTTCAAAGGCATTTTGCGCATACATGAAATGAACACATTTTTCTCCAAAACTATAACACATGCAAGCTTGTCCTGTTTGGTGGAGATGATATTTAATAAAATAAGTAGAAAACCACTAAACGTTTTGTTTGGTTATCTTGCAATCCCGAGATAATCGTCTCCATGCTCCAAATCCATTTTAAAGCCATTTTTAAGGCATTTCGCGCATACATGAAATGAACACATTTTTCTCCAAAACTATAACAGATGCAAGCTTGTCCTGTTTGGTGGAGATGATATTTAATAAAATAAGTAGAAATCCACTAAAAGTTTTGTTTGGTTATCTTGCAATCCCGAGATAATCGTCTCCATGCTCCAAATCCATTTTAAAGCCATTTCAAAGGCATTTTGCGCATACATGAAATGAACACATTTTTCTCCAAAACTATAACACATGCAAGCTTGTCCTGTTTGGTGGAGATGATATTTAATAAAATAAGTAGAAATCCACTAAAAGTTTTGTTTGGTTATCTTGCAATCCCGAGATAATCGTCTCCATGCTCCAAATCCATTTTAAAGCCATTTTTAAGGCATTTCGCGCATACATGAAATGAACACATTTTTCTCCAAAACTATAACAGATGCAAGCTTGTCCTGTTTGGTGGAGATGATATTTAATAAAATAAGTAGAAATCCACTAAAAGTTTTGTTTGGTTATCTTGCAATCCCGAGATAATCGTCTCCATGCTCCAAATCCATTTTAAAGCCATTTTTAAGGCATTTCGCGCATACATGAAATGAACACATTTTTCTCCAAAACTATAACAGATGCAAGCTTGTCCTGTTTGGTGGAGATGATATTTAATAAAATAAGTAGAAATCCACTAAAAGTTTTGTTTGGTTATCTTGCAATCCCGAGATAATCGTCTCCATGCTCCAAATCCATTTTAAAGCCATTTTTAAGGCATTTCGCGCATACATGAAATGAACACATTTTTCTCCAAAACTATAACAGATGCAAGCTTGTCCTGTTTGGTGGAGATGATATTTAATAAAATAAGTAGAAATCCACTAAAAGTTTTGTTTGGTTATATTGCAATCCCGAGATAATCGTCTTCATGCTCCAAATCCATTTTAAAGCCATTTTTAAGGCATTTCGCGCATACATGAAATGAACACATTTTTCTCCAAAACTATAACAGATGCAAGCTTGTCCTGTTTGGTGGAGATGATATTTAATAAAATAAGTAGAAATCCACTAAAAGTTTTGTTTGGTTATCTTGCAATCCCAAGATAATCGTCTCCATGCTCCAAATCCATTTTAAAGCCATTTTTAAGGCATTTCGCGCATACATGAAATGAACACATTTTTCTCCAAAACTATAACAGATGCAAGCTTGTCCTGTTTGGTGGAGATGATATTTAATAAAATAAGTAGAAATCCACTAAAAGTTTTGTTTGGTTATCTTGCAATCCCGAGATAATCGTCTCCATGCTCCAAATCCATTTTAAAGCCATTTTTAAGGCATTTCGCGCATACATGAAATGAACACATTTTTCTCCAAAACTATAACAGATGCAAGCTTGTCCTGTTTGGTGGAGATGATATTTAATAAAATAAGTAGAAATCCACTAAAAGTTTTGTTTGGTTATCTTGCAATCCCGAGATAATCGTCTCCATGCTCCAAATCCATTTTAAAGCCATTTTTAAGGCATTTCGCGCATACATGAAATGAACACATTTTTCTCCAAAACTATAACAGATGCAAGCTTGTCCTGTTTGGTGGAGATGATATTTAATAAAATAAGTAGAAATCCACTAAAAGTTTTGTTTGGTTATCTTGCAATCCCGAGATAATCGTCTCCATGCTCCAAATCCATTTTAAAGCCATTTTTAAGGCATTTCGCGCATACATGAAATGAACACATTTTTCTCCAAAACTATAACAGATGCAAGCTTGTCCTGTTTGGTGGAGATGATATTTAATAAAATAAGTAGAAATCCACTAAAAGTTTTGTTTGGTTATCTTGCAATCCCGAGATAATCGTCTCCATGCTCCAAATCCATTTTAAAGCCATTTTTAAGGCATTTCGCGCATACATGAAATGAACACATTTTTCTCCAAAACTATAACAGATGCAAGCTTGTCCTGTTTGGTGGAGATGATATTTAATAAAATAAGTAGAAATCCACTAAAAGTTTTGTTTGGTTATCTTGCAATCCCGAGATAATCGTCTCCATGCTCCAAATCCATTTTAAAGCCATTTTTAAGGCATTTCGCGCATACATGAAATGAACACATTTTTCTCCAAAACTATAACAGATGCAAGCTTGTCCTGTTTGGTGGAGATGATATTTAATAAAATAAGTAGAAATCCACTAAAAGTTTTGTTTGGTTATCTTGCAATCCCGAGATAATCGTCTCCATGCTCCAAATCCATTTTAAAGCCATTTTTAAGGCATTTCGCGCATACATGAAATGAACACATTTTTCTCCAAAACTATAACAGATGCAAGCTTGTCCTGTTTGGTGGAGATGATATTTAATAAAATAAGTAGAAATCCACTAAAAGTTTTGTTTGGTTATCTTGCAATCCCGAGATAATCGTCTCCATGCTCCAAATCCATTTTAAAGCCATTTTTAAGGCATTTCGCGCATACATGAAATGAACACATTTTTCTCCAAAACTATAACAGATGCAAGCTTGTCCTGTTTGGTGGAGATGATATTTAATAAAATAAGTAGAAATCCACTAAAAGTTTTGTTTGGTTATCTTGCAATCCCGAGATAATCGTCTCCATGCTCCAAATCCATTTTAAAGCCATTTTTAAGGCATTTCGCGCATACATGAAATGAACACATTTTTCTCCAAAACTATAACAGATGCAAGCTTGTCCTGTTTGGTGGAGATGATATTTAATAAAATAAGTAGAAATCCCACTAAAAGTTTTGTTGGTTATCTTGCAATCCCGAGATAATCGTCTCCATGCTCCAAATCCATTTTAAAGCCATTTTAAGGCATTTCGCGCATACATGAAATGAACACATTTTTCTCCAAAACTATAACAGATGCAAGCTTGTCCTGTTTGGTGGAGATGATATTTAATAAAATAAGTAGAAATCCACTAAAAGTTTTGTTTGGTTATCTTGCAATCCCGAGATAATCGTCTCCATGCTCCAAATCCATTTTAAAGCCATTTTTAAGGCATTTCGCGCATACATGAAATGAACACATTTTTCTCCAAAACTATAACAGATGCAAGCTTGTCCTGTTTGGTGGAGATGATATTTAATAAAATAAGTAGAAATCCACTAAAAGTTTTGTTTGGTTATATTGCAATCCCGAGATAATCGTCTCCATGCTCCAAATCCATTTTAAAGCCATTTTTAAGGCATTTCGCGCATACATGAAATGAACACATTTTTCTCCAAAACTATAACAGATGCAAGCTTGTCCTGTTTGGTGGAGATGATATTTAATAAAATAAGTAGAAATCCACTAAAAGTTTTGTTTGGTTATCTTGCAATCCCGAGATAATCGTCTCCATGCTCCAAATCCATTTTAAAGCCATTTTTAAGGCATTTCGCGCATACATGAAATGAACACATTTTTCTCCAAAACTATAACAGATGCAAGCTTGTCCTGTTTGGTGGAGATGATATTTAATAAAATAAGTAGAAATCCACTAAAAGTTTTGTTTGGTTATATTGCAATCCCGAGATAATCGTCTCCATGCTCCAAATCCATTTTAAAGCCATTTTTAAGGCATTTCGCGCATACATGAAATGAACACATTTTTCTCCAAAACTATAACAGATGCAAGCTTGTCCTGTTTGGTGGAGATGATATTTAATAAAATAAGTAGAAATCCACTAAAAGTTTTGTTTGGTTATCTTGCAATCCCGAGATAATCGTCTCCATGCTCCAAATCCATTTTAAAGCCATTTTTAAGGCATTTCGCGCATACATGAAATGAACACATTTTTCTCCAAAACTATAACAGATGCAAGCTTGTCCTGTTTGGTGGAGATGATATTTAATAAAATAAGTAGAAATCCACTAAAAGTTTTGTTTGGTTATCTTGCAATCCCGAGATAATCGTCTCCATGCTCCAAATCCATTTTAAAGCCATTTTTAAGGCATTTCGCGCATACATGAAATGAACACATTTTTCTCCAAAACTATAACAGATGCAAGCTTGTCCTGTTTGGTGGAGATGATATTTAATAAAATAAGTAGAAATCCACTAAAAGTTTTGTTTGGTTATCTTGCAATCCCGAGATAATCGTCTCCATGCTCCAAATCCATTTTAAAGCCATTTTTAAGGCATTTCGCGCATACATGAAATGAACACATTTTTCTCCAAAACTATAACAGATGCAAGCTTGTCCTGTTTGGTGGAGATGATATTTAATAAAATAAGTAGAAATCCACTAAAAGTTTTGTTTGGTTATCTTGCAATCCCGAGATAATCGTCTCCATGCTCCAAATCCATTTTAAAGCCATTTTTAAGGCATTTCGCGCATACATGAAATGAACACATTTTTTCTCCAAAACTATAACAGATGCAAGCTTGTCCTGTTTGGTGGAGATGATATTTAATAAAATAAGTAGAAATCCACTAAAAGTTTTGTTTGGTTATCTTGCAATCCCGAGATAATCGTCTCCATGCTCCAAATCCATTTTAAAGCCATTTTTAAGGCATTTCGCGCATACATGAAATGAACACATTTTTCTCCAAAACTATAACAGATGCAAGCTTGTCCTGTTTGGTGGAGATGATATTTAATAAAATAAGTAGAAATCCACTAAAAGTTTTGTTTGGTTATCTTGCAATCCCGAGATAATCGTCTCCATGCTCCAAATCCATTTTAAAGCCATTTTTAAGGCATTTCGCGCATACATGAAATGAACACATTTTTCTCCAAAACTATAACAGATGCAAGCTTGTCCTGTTTGGTGGAGATGATATTTAATAAAATAAGTAGAAATCCACTAAAAGTTTTGTTTGGTTATCTTGCAATCCCGAGATAATCGTCTCCATGCTCCAAATCCATTTAAAGCCATTTTTAAGGCATTTCGCGCATACATGAAATGAACACATTTTTCTCCAAAACTATAACAGATGCAAGCTTGTCCTGTTTGGTGGAGATGATATTTAATAAAATAAGTAGAAATCCACTAAAAGTTTTGTTTGGTTATCTTGCAATCCCGAGATAATCGTCTCCATGCTCCAAATCCATTTTAAAGCCATTTTTAAGGCATTTCGCGCATACATGAAATGAACACATTTTTCTCCAAAACTATAACAGATGCAAGCTTGTCCTGTTTGGTGGAGATGATATTTAATAAAATAAGTAGAAATCCACTAAAAGTTTTGTTTGGTTATATTGCAATCCCGAGATAATCGTCTCCATGCTCCAAATCCATTTTAAAGCCATTTTTAAGGCATTTCGCGCATACATGAAATGAACACATTTTTCTCCAAAACTATAACAGATGCAAGCTTGTCCTGTTTGGTGGAGATGATATTTAATAAAATAAGTAGAAATCCACTAAAAGTTTTGTTTGGTTATCTTGCAATCCCGAGATAATCATCTCCATGCTCCAAATCTATTTTAAAGCCATTTTTAAGGCATTTCGCGCATACATGAAATGAACACATTTTTCTCCAAAACTATAACAGATGCAAGCTTGTCCTGTTTGGTGGAGATGATATTTAATAAAATAAGTAGAAATCCACTAAAAGTTTTGTTTGGTTATCTTGCAATCCCGAGATAATCGTCTCCATGCTCCAAATCCATTTTAAAGCCATTTTTAAGGCATTTCGCGCATACATGAAATGAACACATTTTTCTCCAAAACTATAACAGATGCAAGCTTGTCCTGTTTGGTGGAGATGATATTTAATAAAATAAGTAGAAATCCACTAAAAGTTTTGTTTGGTTATCTTGCAATCCCGAGATAATCGTCTCCATGCTCCAAATCCATTTTAAAGCCATTTTTAAGGCATTTCGCGCATACATGAAATGAACACATTTTTCTCCCAAAACTATAACAGATGCAAGCTTGTCCTGTTTGGTGGAGATGATATTTAATAAAATAAGTAGAAATCCACTAAAAGTTTTGTTTGGTTATCTTGCAATCCCGAGATAATCGTCTCCATGCTCCAAATCCATTTTAAAGCCATTTTTAAGGCATTTCGCGCATACATGAAATGAACACATTTTTCTCCAAAACTATAACAGATGCAAGCTTGTCCTGTTTGGTGGAGATGATATTTAATAAAATAAGTAGAAATCCACTAAAAGTTTTGTTTGGTTATCTTGCAATCCCGAGATAATCGTCTCCATGCTCCAAATCCATTTTAAAGCCATTTTTAAGGCATTTCTCGGGATTGCAAGATAACCAAACAAAACTTTTAGTGGATTTCTACTTATTTTATTAAATATCATCTCCACCAAACAGGACAAGCTTGCATCTGTTATAGTTTTGGAGAAAAATGTGTTCATTCATGTATGCGCGAAATGCCTTAAAAATGGCTTTAAAATGGATTTGGAGCATGGAGACGATTATCTCGGGATTGCAAGATAACCAAACAAAACTTTTAGTGGATTTCTACTTATTTTATTAAATATCATCTCCACCAAACAGGACAAGCTTGCATCTGTTATAGTTTTGGAGAAAAATGTGTCATTTCATGTATGCGCGAAATGCCTTAAAAATGGCTTTAAAATGGATTTGGAGCATGGAGACGATTATCTCGGGATTGCAAGATAACCAAACAAAACTTTTAGTGGATTTCTACTTATTTTATTAAATATCATCTCCACCAAACAGGACAAGCTTGCATCTGTTATAGTTTTGGAGAAAAATGTGTTCATTTCATGTATGCGCGAAATGCCTTAAAAATGGCTTTAAAATGGATTTGGAGCATGGAGACGATTATCTCGGGATTGCAAGATAACCAAACAAAACTTTTAGTGGATTTCTACTTATTTTATTAAATATCATCTCCACCAAACAGGACAAGCTTGCATCTGTTATAGTTTTGGAGAAAAATGTGTTCATTTCATGTATGCGCGAAATGCCTTAAAAATGGCTTTAAAATGGATTTGGAGCATGGAGACGATTATCTCGGGATTGCAAGATAACCAAACAAAACTTTTAGTGGATTTCTACTTATTTTATTAAATATCATCTCCACCAAACAGGACAAGCTTGCATCTGTTATAGTTTTGGAGAAAAATGTGTTCATTTCATGTATGCGCGAAATGCCTTAAAAATGGCTTTAAAATGGATTTGGAGCATGGAGACGATTATCTCGGGATTGCAAGATAACCAAACAAAACTTTTAGTGGATTTCTACTTATTTTATTAAATATCATCTCCACCAAACAGGACAAGCTTGCATCTGTTATAGTTTTGGAGAAAAATGTGTTCATTTCATGTATGCGCGAAATGCCTTAAAAATGGCTTTAAAATGGATTTGGAGCATGGAGACGATTATCTCGGATTGCAAGATAACCAAACAAAACTTTTAGTGGATTTCTACTTATTTTATTAAATATCATCTCCACCAAACAGGACAAGCTTGCATCTGTTATAGTTTTGGAGAAAAATGTGTTCATTTCATGTATGCGCGAAATGCCTTAAAAATGGCTTTAAAATGGATTTGGAGCATGGAGACGATTATCTCGGGATTGCAATATAACCAAACAAAACTTTTAGTGGATTTCTACTTATTTTATTAAATATCATCTCCACCAAACAGGACAAGCTTGCATCTGTTATAGTTTTGGAGAAAAATGTGTTCATTTCATGTATGCGCGAAATGCCTTAAAAATGGCTTTAAAATGGATTTGGAGCATGGAGACGATTATCTCGGGATTGCAAGATAACCAAACAAAACTTTTAGTGGATTTCTACTTATTTTATTAAATATCATCTCCACCAAACAGGACAAGCTTGCATCTGTTATAGTTTTGGAGAAAAATGTGTTCATTTCATGTATGCGCGAAATGCCTTAAAAATGGCTTTAAAATGGATTTGGAGCATGGAGACGATTATCTCGGGATTGCAATATAACCAAACAAAACTTTTAGTGGATTTCTACTTATTTTATTAAATATCATCTCCACTAAACAGGACAAGCTTGCATCTGTTATAGTTTTGGAGAAAAATGTGTTCATTTCATGTATGCGCGAAATGCCTTAAAAATGGCTTTAAAATGGATTTGGAGCATGGAGACGATTATCTCGGATTGCAAGATAACCAAACAAAACTTTTAGTGGATTTCTACTTATTTTATTAAATATCATCTCCACCAAACAGGACAAGCTTGCATCTGTTATAGTTTTGGAGAAAAATGTGTTCATTTCATGTATGCGCGAAATGCCTTAAAAATGGCTTTAAAATGGATTTGGAGCATGGAGACGATTATCTCGGGATTGCAAGATAACCAAACAAAACTTTTAGTGGATTTCTACTTATTTTATTAAATATCATCTCCACCAAACAGGACAAGCTTGCATCTGTTATAGTTTTGGAGAAAAATGTGTTCATTTCATGTATGCGCGAAATGCCTTAAAAATGGCTTTAAAATGGATTTGGAGCATGGAGACGATTATCTCGGGATTGCAAGATAACCAAACAAAACTTTTAGTGGATTTCTACTTATTTTATTAAATATCATCTCCACCAAACAGGACAAGCTTGCATCTGTTATAGTTTTGGAGAAAAATGTGTTCATTTCATGTATGCGCGAAATGCCTTAAAAATGGCTTTAAAATGGATTTGGAGCATGGAGACGATTATCTCGGGATTGCAAGATAACCAAACAAAACTTTTAGTGGATTTCTACTTATTTTATTAAATATCATCTCCACCAAACAGGACAAGCTTGCATCTGTTATAGTTTTGGAGAAAAATGTGTTCATTTCATGTATGCGCGAAATGCCTTAAAAATGGCTTTAAAATGGATTTGGAGCATGGAGACGATTATCTCGGGATTGCAAGATAACCAAACAAAACTTTTAGTGGATTTCTACTTATTTTATTAAATATCATCTCCACCAAACAGGACAAGCTTGCATCTGTTATAGTTTTGGAGAAAAATGTGTTCATTTCATGTATGCGCGAAATGCCTTAAAAATGCTTTAAAATGGATTTGGAGCATGGAGACGATTATCTCGGGATTGCAAGATAACCAAACAAAACTTTTAGTGGATTTCTACTTATTTTATTAAATGATATTTAATAAAATAAGTAGAAATCCACTAAAAGTTTTGTTTGGTTATCTTGCAATCCCGAGATAATCGTCTCCATGCTCCAAATCCATTTTAAAGCCATTTTTAAGGCATTTCGCGCATACATGAAATGAACACATTTTTCTCCAAAACTATAACAGATGCAAGCTTGTCCTGTTTTGGTGGAGATGATATTTAATAAAATAAGTAGAAATCCACTAAAAGTTTTGTTTGGTTATCTTGCAATCCCGAGATAATCGTCTCCATGCTCCAAATCCATTTTAAAAGCCATTTTTAAGGCATTTCGCGCATACATGAAATGAACACATTTTTCTCCAAAACTATAACAGATGCAAGCTTGTCCTGTTTGGTGGAGATGATATTTAATAAAATAAGTAGAAATCCACTAAAAGTTTTGTTTGGTTATCTTGCAATCCCGAGATAATCGTCTCCATGCTCCAAATCCATTTTAAAGCCATTTTTAAGGCATTTCGCGCATACATGAAATGAACACATTTTTCTCCAAAACTATAACAGATGCAAGCTTGTCCTGTTTGGTGGAGATGATATTTAATAAAATAAGTAGAAATCCACTAAAAGTTTTGTTTGGTTATCTTGCAATCCCGAGATAATCGTCTCCATGCTCCAAATCCATTTTAAAGCCATTTTTAAGGCATTTCGCGCATACATGAAATGAACACATTTTTCTCCAAAACTATAACAGATGCAAGCTTGTCCTGTTTGGTGGAGATGATATTTAATAAAATAAGTAGAAATCCACTAAAAGTTTTGTTTGGTTATCTTGCAATCCCGAGATAATCGTCTCCATGCTCCAAATCCATTTAAAGCCATTTTTAAGGCATTTCGCGCATACATGAAATGAACACATTTTCTCCAAAACTATAACAGATGCAAGCTTGTCCTGTTTGGTGGAGATGATATTTAATAAAATAAGTAGAAATCCACTAAAAGTTTTGTTTGGTTATCTTGCAATCCCGAGATAATCGTCTCCATGCTCCAAATCCATTTTAAAGCCATTTTTAAGGCATTTCGCGCATACATGAAATGAACACATTTTTCTCCAAAACTATAACAGATGCAAGCTTGTCCTGTTTAGTGGAGATGATATTTAATAAAATAAGTAGAAATCCACTAAAAGTTTTGTTTGGTTATATTGCAATCCCGAGATAATCGTCTCCATGCTCCAAATCCATTTTAAAGCCATTTTTAAGGCATTTCGCGCATACATGAAATGAACACATTTTTCTCCAAAACTATAACAGATGCAAGCTTGTCCTGTTTGGTGGAGATGATATTTAATAAAATAAGTAGAAATCCACTAAAAGTTTTGTTTGGTTATCTTGCAATCCCGAGATAATCGTCTCCATGCTCCAAATCCATTTTAAAGCCATTTTTAAGGCATTTCGCGCATACATGAAATGAACACATTTTTCTCCAAAACTATAACAGATGCAAGCTTGTCCTGTTTGGTGGAGATGATATTTAATAAAATAAGTAGAAATCCACTAAAAGTTTTGTTTGGTTATATTGCAATCCCGAGATAATCGTCTCCATGCTCCAAATCCATTTTAAAGCCATTTTTAAGGCATTTCGCGCATACATGAAATGAACACATTTTTCTCCAAAACTATAACAGATGCAAGCTTGTCCTGTTTGGTGGAGATGATATTTAATAAAATAAGTAGAAATCCACTAAAAGTTTTGTTTGGTTATCTTGCAATCCCTAGATAATCGTCTCCATGCTCCAAATCCATTTTAAAGCCATTTTTAAGGCATTTCGCGCATACATGAAATGAACACATTTTTCTCCAAAACTATAACAGATGCAAGCTTGTCCTGTTTGGTGGAGATGATATTTAATAAAATAAGTAGAAATCCACTAAAAGTTTTGTTTGGTTATCTTGCAATCCCGAGATAATCGTCTCCATGCTCCAAATCCATTTTAAAGCCATTTTTAAGGCATTTCGCGCATACATGAAATGAACACATTTTTCTCCAAAACTATAAACAGATGCAAGCTTGTCCTGTTTGGTGGAGATGATATTTAATAAAATAAGTAGAAATCCACTAAAAGTTTTGTTTGGTTATCTTGCAATCCCGAGATAATCGTCTCCATGCTCCAAATCCATTTTAAAGCCATTTTTAAGGCATTTCGCGCATACATGAAATGAAACACATTTTTCTCCAAAACTATAACAGATGCAAGCTTGTCCTGTTTGGTGGAGATGATATTTAATAAAATAAGTAGAAATCCACTAAAAGTTTTGTTTGGTTATCTTGCAATCCCGAGATAATCGTCTCCATGCTCCAAATCCATTTTAAAGCCATTTTTAAGGCATTTCGCGCATACATGAAATGAACACATTTTTCTCCAAAACTATAACAGATGCAAGCTTGTCCTGTTTGGTGGAGATGATATTTAATAAAATAAGTAGAAATCCACTAAAAGTTTTGTTTGGTTATCTTGCAATCCCGAGATAATCGTCTCCATGCTCCAAATCCATTTTAAAGCCATTTTTAAGGCATTTCGCGCATACATGAAATGAACACATTTTTCTCCAAAACTATAACAGATGCAAGCTTGTCCTGTTTGGTGGAGATGATATTTAATAAAATAAGTAGAAATCCACTAAAAGTTTTGTTTGGTTATCTTGCAATCCCGAGATAATCGTCTCCATGCTCCAAATCCATTTTAAAGCCATTTTTAAGGCATTTCGCGCATACATGAAATGAACACATTTTTCTCCAAAACTATAACAGATGCAAGCTTGTCCTGTTTGGTGGAGATGATATTTAATAAAATAAGTAGAAATCCACTAAAAGTTTTGTTTGGTTATCTTGCAATCCCGAGAAATGCCTTAAAAATGGCTTTAAAATGGATTTGGAGCATGGAGACGATTATCTCGGGATTGCAAGATAACCAAACAAAACTTTTAGTGGATTTCTACTTATTTTATTAAATATCATCTCCACCAAACAGGACAAGCTTGCATCTGTTATAGTTTTGGAGAAAAATGTGTTCATTTCATGTATGCGCGAAATGCCTTAAAAATGGCTTTAAAATGGATTTGGAGCATGGAGACGATTATCTCGGGATTGCAAGATAACCAAACAAAACTTTTAGTGGATTTCTACTTATTTTATTAAATATCATCTCCACCAAACAGGACAAGCTTGCATCTGTTATAGTTTTGGAGAAAAATGTGTTCATTTCATGTATGCGCGAAATGCCTTAAAAATGGCTTTAAAATGGATTTGGAGCATGGAGACGATTATCTCGGGATTGCAAGATAACCAAACAAAACTTTTAGTGGATTTCTACTTATTTTATTAAATATCATCTCCACCAAACAGGACAAGCTTGCATCTGTTATAGTTTTGGAGAAAAATGTGTTCATTTCATGTATGCGCGAAATGCCTTAAAAATGGCTTTAAAATGGATTTGGAGCATGGAGACGATTATCTCGGGATTGCAAGATAACCAAACAAAACTTTTAGTGGATTTCTACTTATTTTATTAAATATCATCTCCACCAAACAGGACAAGCTTGCATCTGTTATAGTTTTGGAGAAAAATGTGTTCATTTCATGTATGCGCGAAATGCCTTAAAAATGGCTTTAAAATAGATTTGGAGCATGGAGATGATTATCTCGGGATTGCAAGATAACCAAACAAAACTTTTAGTGGATTTCTACTTATTTTATTAAATATCATCTCCACCAAACAGGACAAGCTTGCATCTGTTATAGTTTTGGAGAAAAATGTGTTCATTTCATGTATGCGCGAAATGCCTTAAAAATGGCTTTAAAATGGATTTGGAGCATGGAGACGATTATCTCGGGATTGCAATATAACCAAACAAAACTTTTAGTGGATTTCTACTTATTTTATTAATATCATCTCCACCAAACAGGACAAGCTTGCATCTGTTATAGTTTTGGAGAAAAATGTGTTCATTTCATGTATGCGCGAAATGCCTTAAAATGGCTTTAAAATGGATTTGGAGCATGGAGACGATTATCTCGGGATTGCAAGATAACCAAACAAAACTTTAGTGGATTTCTACTTATTTTATTAAATATCATCTCCACCAAACAGGACAAGCTTGCATCTGTTATAGTTTTGGAGAAAAATGTGTTCATTTCATGTATGCGCGAAATGCCTTAAAAATGGCTTTAAAATGGATTTGGAGCATGGAGACGATTATCTCGGGATTGCAAGATAACCAAACAAAACTTTTAGTGGATTTCTACTTATTTTATTAAATATCATCTCCACCAAACAGGACAAGCTTGCATCTGTTATAGTTTTGGAGAAAAATGTGTTCATTTCATGTATGCGCGAAATGCCTTAAAAATGGCTTTAAAATGGATTTGGAGCATGGAGACGATTATCTCGGGATTGCAAGATAACCAAACAAAACTTTTAGTGGATTTCTACTTATTTTATTAAATATCATCTCCACCAAACAGGACAAGCTTGCATCTGTTATAGTTTTGGAGAAAAATGTGTTCATTTCATGTATGCGCGAAATGCCTTAAAAATGGCTTTAAAATGGATTTGGAGCATGGAGACGATTATCTCGGGATTGCAAGATAACCAAACAAAACTTTTAGTGGATTTCTACTTATTTTATTAAATATCATCTCCACCAAACAGGACAAGCTTGCATCTGTTATAGTTTTGGAGAAAAATGTGTTCATTTCATGTATGCGCGAAATGCCTTAAAAATGGCTTTAAAATGGATTTGGAGCATGGAGACGATTATCTCGGGATTGCAAGATAACCAAACAAAACTTTTAGTGGATTTCTACTTATTTTATTAAATATCATCTCCACCAAACAGGACAAGCTTGCATCTGTTATAGTTTTGGAGAAAAATGTGTTCATTTCATGTATGCGCGAAATGCCTTAAAAATGGCTTTAAAATGGATTTGGAGCATGGAGACGATTATCTCGGGATTGCAAGATAACCAAACAAAACTTTTAGTGGATTTCTACTTATTTTATTAAATATCATCTCCACCAAACAGGACAAGCTTGCATCTGTTATAGTTTTGGAGAAAAATGTGTTCATTTCATGTATGCGCGAAATGCCTTAAAAATGGCTTTAAAATGGATTTGGAGCATGGAGACGATTATCTCGGGATTGCAAGATAACCAAACAAAACTTTTAGTGGATTTCTACTTATTTTATTAAATATCATCTCCACCAAACAGGACAAGCTTGCATCTGTTATAGTTTTGGAGAAAAATGTGTTCATTTCATGTATGCGCGAAATGCCTTAAAAATGGCTTTAAAATGGATTTGGAGCATGGAGACGATTATCTCGGGATTGCAAGATAACCAAACAAAACTTTTAGTGGATTTCTACTTATTTTATTAAATATCATCTCCACCAAACAGGACAAGCTTGCATCTGTTATAGTTTTGGAGAAAAATGTGTTCATTTCATGTATGCGCGAAATGCCTTAAAAATGGCTTTAAAATGGATTTGGAGCATGGAGACGATTATCTCGGGATTGCAATATAACCAAACAAAACTTTTAGTGGATTTCTACTTATTTTATTAAATATCATCTCCACCAAACAGGACAAGCTTGCATCTGTTATAGTTTTGGAGAAAAATGTGTTCATTTCATGTATGCGCGAAATGCCTTAAAAATGGCTTTAAAATGGATTTGGAGCATGGAGACGATTATCTCGGGATTGCAAGATAACCAAACAAAACTTTTAGTGGATTTCTACTTATTTTATTAAATATCATCTCCACCAAACAGGACAAGCTTGCATCTGTTATAGTTTTGGAGAAAAATGTGTTCATTTCATGTATGCGCGAAATGCCTTAAAAATGGCTTTAAAATGGATTTGGAGCATGGAGACGATTATCTCGGGATTGCAATATAACCAAACAAAACTTTTAGTGGATTTCTACTTATTTTATTAAATATCATCTCCACCAAACAGGACAAGCTTGCATCTGTTATAGTTTTGGAGAAAAATGTGTTCATTTCATGTATGCGCGAAATGCCTTAAAAATGGCTTTAAAATGGATTTGGAGCATGGAGACGATTATCTCGGGATTGCAAGATAACCAAACAAAACTTTTAGTGGATTTCTACTTATTTTATTAAATATCATCTCCACCAAACAGGACAAGCTTGCATCTGTTATAGTTTTGGAGAAAAATGTGTTCATTTCATGTATGCGCGAAATGCCTTAAAAATGGCTTTAAAATGGATTTGGAGCATGGAGACGATTATCTCGGGATTGCAAGATAACCAAACAAAACTTTTAGTGGATTTCTACTTATTTTATTAAATATCATCTCCACCAAACAGGACAAGCTTGCATCTGTTATAGTTTTGGAGAAAAATGTGTTCATTTCATGTATGCGCGAAATGCCTTAAAAATGGCTTTAAAATGGATTTGGAGCATGGAGACGATTATCTCGGGATTGCAAGATAACCAAACAAAACTTTTAGTGGATTTCTACTTATTTTATTAAATATCATCTCCACCAAACAGGACAAGCTTGCATCTGTTATAGTTTTGGAGAAAAATGTGTTCATTTCATGTATGCGCGAAATGCCTTAAAAATGGCTTTAAAATGGATTTGGAGCATGGAGACGATTATCTCGGGATTGCAAGATAACCAAACAAAACTTTTAGTGGATTTCTACTTATTTTATTAAATATCATCTCCACCAAACAGGACAAGCTTGCATCTGTTATAGTTTTGGAGAAAAATGTGTTCATTTCATGTATGCGCGAAATGCCTTAAAAATGGCTTTAAAATGGATTTGGAGCATGGAGACGATTATCTCGGGATTGCAAGATAACCAAACAAAACTTTTAGTGGATTTCTACTTATTTTATTAAATATCATCTCCACCAAACAGGACAAGCTTGCATCTGTTATAGTTTTGGAGAAAAATGTGTTCATTTCATGTATGCGCGAAATGCCTTAAAAATGGCTTTAAAATGGATTTGGAGCATGGAGACGATTATCTCGGGATTGCAAGATAACCAAACAAAACTTTTAGTGGATTTCTACTTATTTTATTAAATATCATCTCCACCAAACAGGACAAGCTTGCATCTGTTATAGTTTTGGAGAAAAATGTGTTCATTTCATGTATGCGCGAAATGCCTTAAAAATGGCTTTAAAATGGATTTGGAGCATGGAGACGATTATCTCGGGATTGCAAGATAACCAAACAAAACTTTTAGTGGATTTCTACTTATTTTATTAAATATCATCTCCACCAAACAGGACAAGCTTGCATCTGTTATAGTTTTGGAGAAAAATGTGTTCATTTCATGTATGCGCGAAATGCCTTAAAAATGGCTTTAAAATGGATTTGGAGCATGGAGACGATTATCTCGGGATTGCAAGATAACCAAACAAAACTTTTAGTGGATTTCTACTTATTTTATTAAATATCATCTCCACCAAACAGGACAAGCTTGCATCTGTTATAGTTTTGGAGAAAAATGTGTTCATTTCATGTATGCGCGAAATGCCTTAAAAATGGCTTTAAAATGGATTTGGAGCATGGAGACGATTATCTCGGGATTGCAAGATAACCAAACAAAACTTTTAGTGGATTTCTACTTATTTTATTAAATATCATCTCCACCAAACAGGACAAGCTTGCATCTGTTATAGTTTTGGAGAAAAATGTGTTCATTTCATGTATGCGCGAAATGCCTTAAAAATGGCTTTAAAATGGATTTGGAGCATGGAGACGATTATCTCGGGATTGCAAGATAACCAAACAAAACT
Source organism: Anomaloglossus baeobatrachus (assembly GCF_048569485.1). NCBI lineage: Eukaryota > Metazoa > Chordata > Amphibia > Anura > Aromobatidae > Anomaloglossus > Anomaloglossus baeobatrachus. Next base: position 13,062 of record NW_027443912.1, on the reverse strand, counting down.
TTTAGTGGATTTCTACTTATTTTATTAAATATCATCTCCACCAAACAGGACAAGCTTGCATCTGTTATAGTTTTGGAGAAAAATGTGTTCATTTCATGTATGCGCGAAATGCCTTAAAAATGGCTTTAAAATGGATTTGGAGCATGGAGACGATTATCTTGGGATTGCAAGATAACCAAACAAAACTTTTAGTGGATTTCTACTTATTTTATTAAATATCATCTCCACCAAACAGGACAAGCTTGCATCTGTTATAGTTTTGGAGAAAAATGTGTTCATTTCATGTATGCGCGAAATGCCTTAAAAATGGCTTTAAAATGGATTTGGAGCATGAAGACGATTATCTCGGGATTGCAATATAACCAAACAAAACTTTTAGTGGATTTCTACTTATTTTATTAAATATCATCTCCACCAAACAGGACAAGCTTGCATCTGTTATAGTTTTGGAGAAAAATGTGTTCATTTCATGTATGCGCGAAATGCCTTAAAAATGGCTTTAAAATGGATTTGGAGCATGGAGACGATTATCTCGGGATTGCAAGATAACCAAACAAAACTTTTAGTGGATTTCTACTTATTTTATTAAATATCATCTCCACCAAACAGGACAAGCTTGCATCTGTTATAGTTTTGGAGAAAAATGTGTTCATTTCATGTATGCGCGAAATGCCTTAAAAATGGCTTTAAAATGGATTTGGAGCATGGAGACGATTATCTCGGGATTGCAAGATAACCAAACAAAACTTTTAGTGGATTTCTACTTATTTTATTAAATATCATCTCCACCAAACAGGACAAGCTTGCATCTGTTATAGTTTTGGAGAAAAATGTGTTCATTTCATGTATGCGCGAAATGCCTTAAAAATGGCTTTAAAATGGATTTGGAGCATGGAGACGATTATCTCGGGATTGCAAGATAACCAAACAAAACTTTTAGTGGATTTCTACTTATTTTATTAAATATCATCTCCACCAAACAGGACAAGCTTGCATGTGTTATAGTTTTGGAGAAAAATGTGTTCATTTCATGTATGCGCAAAATGCCTTTGAAATGGCTTTAAAATGGATTTGGAGCATGGAGACGATTATCTCGGGATTGCAAGATAACCAAACAAAACTTTTAGTGGATTTCTACTTATTTTATTAAATATCATCTCCACCAAACAGGACAAGCTTGCATCTGTTATAGTTTTGGAGAAAAATGTGTTCATTTCATGTATGCGCGAAATGCCTTAAAAATGGCTTTAAAATGGATTTGGAGCATGGAGACGATTATCTCGGGATTGCAAGATAACCAAACAAAACGTTTAGTGGTTTTCTACTTATTTTATTAAATATCATCTCCACCAAACAGGACAAGCTTGCATGTGTTATAGTTTTGGAGAAAAATGTGTTCATTTCATGTATGCGCAAAATGCCTTTGAAATGGCTTTAAAATGGATTTGGAGCATGGAGACGATTATCTCGGGATTGCAAGATAACCAAACAAAACTTTTAGTGGATTTCTACTTATTTTATTAAATATCATCTCCACCAAACAGGACAAGCTTGCATCTGTTATAGTTTTGGAGAAAAATGTGTTCATTTCATGTATGCGCGAAATGCCTTAAAAATGGCTTTAAAATGGATTTGGAGCATGGAGACGATTATCTCGGGATTGCAAGATAACCAAACAAAACTTTTAGTAAATTTCTACTTATTTTATTAAATATCATCTCCACCAAACAGGACAAGCTTGCATCTGTTATAGTTTTGGAGAAAAATGTGTTCATTTCATGTATGCGCGAAATGCCTTAAAAATGGCTTTAAAATGGATTTGGAGCATGGAGACGATTATCTCGGGATTGCAAGATAACCAAACAAAACTTTTAGTGGATTTCTACTTATTTTATTAAATATCATCTCCACCAAACAGGACAAGCTTGCATGTGTTATAGTTTTGGAGAAAAATGTGTTCATTTCATGTATGCGCAAAATGCCTTTGAAATGGCTTTAAAAGGGATTTGGAGCATGGAGACGATTATCTCGGGATTGCAAGATAACCAAACAAAACTTTTAGTGGATTTCTACTTATTTTATTAAATATCATCTCCACCAAACAGGACAAGCTTGCATCTGTTATAGTTTTGGAGAAAAATGTGTTCATTTCATGTATGCGCGAAATGCCTTAAAAATGGCTTTAAAATGGATTTGGAGCATGGAGACGATTATCTCGGGATTGCAAGATAACCAAACAAAACTTTTAGTGGATTTCTACTTATTTTATTAAATATCATCTCCACCAAACAGGACAAGCTTGCATCTGTTATAGTTTTGGAGAAAAATGTGTTCATTTCATGTATGCGCGAAATGCCTTAAAAATGGCTTTAAAATGGATTTGGTGCATGGAGACGATTATCTCGGGATTGCAAGATAACCAAACAAAACTTTTAGTGGATTTCTACTTATTTTATTAAATATCATCTCCACCAAACAGGACAAGCTTGCATCTGTTATAGTTTTAGAGAAAAATGTGTTCATTTCATGTATACGAGAAATGCCTTAAAAATGGCTTTAAAATGGATTTGGAGCATGGAGACGATTATCTCGGGATTGCAAGATAACCAAACAAAACTTTTAGTGGATTTCTACTTATTTTATTAAATATCATCTCCACCAAACAGGACAAGCTTGCATGTGTTATAGTTTTGGAGAAAAATGTGTTCATTTCATGTATGCGCAAAATGCCTTTGAAATGGCTTTAAAATGGATTTGGAGCATGGAGACGATTATCTCAGGATGGCAATATAAACAAACGAAACTTTTAGTAGATTTCTACTTATTTTAATAAATATTATCTCCACCAAACAGGACAAGCTTGCATCTGTTATAGTTTTGGAGAAAAATGTGTTCATTTCATGTATGCGCGAAATGCCTTAAAAATGGCTTTAAAATGGATTTGGAGCATGGAGACGATTATCTCGGGATTGCAAGATAACCAAACAAAATTTTTAGTGGATTTCTACTTATTTTATTAAATATCATCTCCACCAAACAGGACAAGCTTGCATCTGTTATAGTTTTGGAGAAAAATGTGTTCATTTCATGTATGCGCGAAATGCCTTAAAAATGGCTTTAAAATGGATTTGGAGCATGGAGACGATTATCTCGGGATTGCAAGATAACCAAACAAAACTTTTAGTGGATTTCTACTTATTTTATTAAATATCATCTCCACCAAACAGGACAAGCTTGCATGTGTTATAGTTTTGGAGAAAAATGTGTTCATTTCATGTATGCGCAAAATGCCTTTGAAATGGCTTTAAAATGGATTTGGAGCATGGAGACGATTATCTCAGGATGGCAATATAAACAAACGAAACTTTTAGTAGATTTCTACTTATTTTATTAAATATTATCTCCACCAAACAGGACAAGCTTGCATCTGTTATAGTTTTGGAGAAAAATGTGTTCATTTCATGTATGCGCGAAATGCCTTAAAAATGGCTTTAAAATGGATTTGGAGCATGAAGACGATTATCTCGGGATTGCAATATAACCAAACAAAACTTTTAGTGGATTTCTACTTATTTTATTAAATATCATCTCCACCAAACAGGACAAGCTTGCATCTGTTATAGTTTTGGAGAAAAATGTGTTCATTTCATGTATGCGCGAAATGCCTTAAAAATGGCTTTAAAATGGATTTGGAGCATGGAGACGATTATCTCGGGATTGCAAGATAACCAAACAAAACTTTTAGTGGATTTCTACTTATTTTATTAAATATCATCTCCACCAAACAGGACAAGCTTGCATCTGTTATAGTTTTGGAGAAAAATGTGTTCATTTCATGTATGCGCGAAATGCCTTAAAAATGGCTTTAAAATGGATTTGGAGCATGGAGACGATTATCTCGGGATTGCAAGATAACCAAACAAAACTTTTAGTGGATTTCTACTTATTTTATTAAATATCATCTCCACCAAACAGGACAAGCTTGCATCTGTTATAGTTTTGGAGAAAAATGTGTTCATTTCATGTATGCGCGAAATGCCTTAAAAATGGCTTTAAAATGGATTTGGAGCATGGAGACGATTATCTCGGGATTGCAAGATAACCAAACAAAACTTTTAGTGGATTTCTACTTATTTTATTAAATATCATCTCCACCAAACAGGACAAGCTTGCATCTGTTATAGTTTTGGAGAAAAATGTGTTCATTTCATGTATGCGCGAAATGCCTTAAAAATGGCTTTAAAATGGATTTGGAGCATGGAGACGATTATCTCGGGATTGCAAGATAACCAAACAAAACTTTTAGTGGATTTCTACTTATTTTATTAAATATCATCTCCACCAAACAGGACAAGCTTGCATCTGTTATAGTTTTGGAGAAAAATGTGTTCATTTCATGTATGCGCGAAATGCCTTAAAAATGGCTTTAAAATGGATTTGGAGCATGGAGACGATTATCTCGGGATTGCAAGATAACCAAACAAAACTTTTAGTGGATTTCTACTTATTTTATTAAATATCATCTCCACCAAACAGGACAAGCTTGCATCTGTTATAGTTTTGGAGAAAAATGTGTTCATTTCATGTATGCGCGAAATGCCTTAAAAATAGCTTTAAAATGGATTTGGAGCATGGAGACGATTATCTCGGGATTGCAAGATAACCAAACAAAACTTTTAGTGGATTTCTACTTATTTTATTAAATATCATCTCCACCAAACAGGACAAGCTTGCATCTGTTATAGTTTTGGAGAAAAATGTGTTCATTTCATGTATGCGCGAAATGCCTTAAAAATGGCTTTAAAATGGATTTGGAGCATGGAGACGATTATCTCGGGATTGCAATATAACCAAACAAAACTTTTAGTGGATTTCTACTTATTTTATTAAATATCATCTCCACCAAACAGGACAAGCTTGCATCTGTTATAGTTTTGGAGAAAAATGTGTTCATTTCATGTATGCGCGAAATGCCTTAAAAATGGCTTTAAAATGGATTTGGAGCATGGAGACGATTATCTCGGATTGCAAGATAACCAAACAAAACTTTTAGTGGATTTCTACTTATTTTATTAAATATCATCTCCACCAAACAGGACAAGCTTGCATCTGTTATAGTTTTGGAGAAAAATGTGTTCATTTCATGTATGCGCGAAATGCCTTAAAAATGGCTTTAAAATGGATTTGGAGCATGGAGACGATTATCTCGGGATTGCAAGATAACCAAACAAAACTTTTAGTGGATTTCTACTTATTTTATTAAATATCATCTCCACCAAACAGGACAAGCTTGCATCTGTTATAGTTTTGGAGAAAAATGTGTTCATTTCATGTATGCGCGAAATGCCTTAAAATGGCTTTAAAATGGATTTGGAGCATGGAGACGATTATCTCGGGATTGCAAGATAACCAAACAAAACTTTTAGTGGATTTCTACTTATTTTATTAAATATCATCTCCACCAAACAGGACAAGCTTGCATCTGTTATAGTTTTGGATAAAAATGTGTTCATTTCATGTATGCGCGAAATGCCTTAAAAATGGCTTTAAAATGGATTTGGAGCATGGAGACGATTATCTCGGGATTGCAAGATAACCAAACAAAACTTTTAGTGGATTTCTACTTATTTTATTAAATATCATCTCCACCAAACAGGACAAGCTTGCATCTGTTATAGTTTTGGAATAAAATGTGTTCATTTCATGTATGCGCGAAATGCCTTAAAATGGCTTTAAAATGGATTTGGAGCATGGAGACGATTATCTCGGGATTGCAATATAACCAAACAAAACTTTTAGTGGATTTCTACTTATTTTATTAAATATCATCTCCACCAAACAGGACAAGCTTGCATCTGTTATAGTTTTGGAGAAAAATGTGTTCATTTCATGTATGCGCGAAATGCCTTAAAAATGGCTTTAAAATGGATTTGGAGCATGGAGACGATTATCTCGGGATTGCAAGATAACCAAACAAAACTTTTAGTGGATTTCTACTTATTTTATTAAATATCATCTCCACCAAACAGGACAAGCTTGCATCTGTTATAGTTTTGGAGAAAAATGTGTTCATTTCATGTATGCGCGAAATGCCTTAAAAATGGCTTTAAAATGGATTTGGAGCATGGAGACGATTATCTCGGGATTGCAAGGTAACCAAACAAAACTTTTAGTGGATTTCTACTTATTTTATTAAATATCATCTCCACCAAACAGGACAAGCTTGCATCTGTTATAGTTTTGGAGAAAAATGTGTTCATTTCATGTATGCGCGAAATGCCTTAAAAATGGCTTTAAAATGGATTTGGAGCATGGAGACGATTATCTCGGGATTGCAAGATAACCAAACAAAACTTTTAGTGGATTTCTACTTATTTTATTAAATATCATCTCCACCAAACAGGACAAGCTTGCATCTGTTATAGTTTTGGAGAAAAATGTGTTCATTTCATGTATGCGCGAAATGCCTTAAAAATGGCTTTAAAATGGATTTGGAGCATGGAGACGATTATCTCGGGATTGCAATATAACCAAACAAAACTTTTAGTGGATTTCTACTTATTTTATTAAATATCATCTCCACCAAACAGGACAAGCTTGCATCTGTTATAGTTTTGGAGAAAAATGTGTTCATTTCATGTATGCGCGAAATGCCTTAAAAATGGCTTTAAAATGGATTTGGAGCATGGAGACGATTATCTCGGGATTGCAAGATAACCAAACAAAACTTTTAGTGGATTTCTACTTATTTTATTAAATATCATCTCCACCAAACAGGACAAGCTTGCATCTGTTATAGTTTTGGAGAAAAATGTGTTCATTTCATGTATGCGCGAAATGCCTTAAATGGCTTTAAAATGGATTTGGAGCATGGAGACGATTATCTCGGGATTGCAAGATAACCAAACAAAACTTTTAGTGGATTTCTACTTATTTTATTAAATATCATCTCCACCAAACAGGACAAGCTTGCATCTGTTATAGTTTTGGAGAAAAATGTGTTCATTTCATGTAATGCGCGAAATGCCTTAAAAATGGCTTTAAAATGGATTTGGAGCATGGAGACGATTATCTCGGGATTGCAAGATAACCAAACAAAACTTTTAGTGGATTTCTACTTATTTTATTAAATATCATCTCCACCAAACAGGACAAGCTTGCATCTGTTATAGTTTTGGAGAAAAATGTGTTCATTTCATGTATGCGCGAAATGCCTTAAAAATGGCTTTAAAATGGATTTGGAGCATGGAGACGATTATCTCGGGATTGCAAGATAACCAAACAAAACTTTTAGTGGATTTCTACTTATTTTATTAAATATCATCTCCACCAAACAGGACAAGCTTGCATCTGTTATAGTTTTGGAGAAAAATGTGTTCATTTCATGTATGCGCGAAATGCCTTAAAAATGGCTTTAAAATGGATTTGGAGCATGGAGACGATTATCTCGGGATTGCAAGATAACCAAACAAAACTTTTAGTGGATTTCTACTTATTTTATTAAATATCATCTCCACCAAACAGGACAAGCTTGCATCTGTTATAGTTTTGGAGAAAAATGTGTTCATTTCATGTATGCGCGAAATGCCTTAAAAATGGCTTTAAAATGGATTTGGAGCATGGAGACGATTATCTCGGGATTGCAATATAACCAAACAAAACTTTTAGTGGATTTCTACTTATTTTATTAAATATCATCTCCACCAAACAGGACAAGCTTGCATCTGTTATAGTTTTGGAGAAAAATGTGTTCATTTCATGTATGCGCGAAATGCCTTAAAAATGGCTTTAAAATGGATTTGGAGCATGGAGACGATTATCTCGGGATTGCAAGATAACCAAACAAAACTTTTAGTGGATTTCTACTTATTTTATTAAATATCATCTCCACCAAACAGGACAAGCTTGCATCTGTTATAGTTTTGGAGAAAAATGTGTTCATTTCATGTATGCGCGAAATGCCTTAAAAATGGCTTTAAAATGGATTTGGAGCATGGAGACGATTATCTCGGGATTGCAAGATAACCAAACAAAACTTTTAGTGGATTTCTACTTATTTTATTAAATATCATCTCCACCAAACAGGACAAGCTTGCATCTGTTATAGTTTTGGAGAAAAATGTGTTCATTTCATGTATGCGCGAAATGCCTTAAAAATGGCTTTAAAATGGATTTGGAGCATGGAGACGATTATCTCGGGATTGCAATATAACCAAACAAAACTTTTAGTGGATTTCTACTTATTTTATTAAATATCATCTCCACCAAACAGGACAAGCTTGCATCTGTTATAGTTTTGGAGAAAAATGTGTTCATTTCATGTATGCGCGAAATGCCTTAAAAATGGCTTTAAAATGGATTTGGAGCATGGAGACGATTATCTCGGGATTGCAAGATAACCAAACAAAACTTTTAGTGGATTTCTACTTATTTTATTAAATATCATCTCCACCAAACAGGACAAGCTTGCATCTGTTATAGTTTTGGAGAAAAATGTGTTTATTTCATGTATGCGCGAAATGCCTTAAAAATGGCTTTAAAATGGATTTGGAGCATGGAGACGATTATCTCGGGATTGCAAGATAACCAAACAAAACTTTTAGTGGATTTCTACTTATTTATTAAATATCATCTCCACCAAACAGGACAAGCTTGCATCTGTTATAGTTTTGGAGAAAAATGTGTTCATTTCATGTATGCGCGAAATGCCTTAAAAATGGCTTTAAAATGGATTTGGAGCATGGAGACGATTATCTCGGGATTGCAATATAACCAAACAAAACTTTTAGTGGATTTCTACTTATTTTATTAAATATCATCTCCACCAAACAGGACAAGCTTGCATCTGTTATAGTTTTGGAGAAAAATGTGTTCATTTCATGTATGCGCGAAATGCCTTAAAAATGGCTTTAAAATGGATTTGGAGCATGGAGACGATTATCTCGGGATTGCAAGATAACCAAACAAAACTTTTAGTGGATTTCTACTTATTTTATTAAATATCATCTCCACCAAACAGGACAAGCTTGCATCTGTTATAGTTTTGGAGAAAAATGTGTTCATTTCATGTATGCGCGAAATGCCTTAAAAATGGCTTTAAAATGGATTTGGAGCATGGAGACGATTATCTCGGGATTGCAAGATAACCAAACAAAACTTTTAGTGGATTTCTACTTATTTTATTAAATATCATCTCACCAAACAGGACAAGCTTGCATCTGTTATAGTTTTGGAGAAAAATGTGTTCATTTCATGTATGCGCGAAATGCCTTAAAAATGGCTTTAAAATGGATTTGGAGCATGGAGACGATTATCTCGGGATTGCAAGATAACCAAACAAAACTTTTAGTGGATTTCTACTTATTTTATTAAATATCATCTCCACCAAACAGGACAAGCTTGCATCTGTTATAGTTTTGGAGAAAAATGTGTTCATTTCATGTATGCGCGAAATGCCTTAAAAATGGCTTTAAAATGGATTTGGAGCATGGAGACGATTATCTCGGGATTGCAAGATAACCAAACAAAACTTTTAGTGGATTTCTACTTATTTTATTAAATATCATCTCCACCAAACAGGACAAGCTTGCATCTGTTATAGTTTTGGAGAAAAATGTGTTCATTTCATGTATGCGCGAATGCCTTAAAAATGGCTTTAAAATGGATTTGGAGCATGGAGACGATTATCTCGGGATTGCAAGATAACCAAACAAAACTTTTAGTGGATTTCTACTTATTTTATTAAATATCATCTCCACCAAACAGGACAAGCTTGCATCTGTTATAGTTTTGGAGAAAAATGTGTTCATTTCATGTATGCGCGAAATGCCTTAAAAATGGCTTTAAAATGGATTTGGAGCATGGAGACGATTATCTCGGGATTGCAAGATAACCAAACAAAACTTTTAGTGGATTTCTACTTATTTTATTAAATATCATCTCCACCAAACAGGACAAGCTTGCATCTGTTATAGTTTTGGAGAAAAATGTGTTCATTTCATGTATGCGCGAAATGCCTTAAAAATGGCTTTAAAATGGATTTGGAGCATGGAGACGATTATCTCGGGATTGCAATATAACCAAACAAAACGTTTAGTGGATTTCTACTTATTTTATTAAATATCATCTCCACCAAACAGGACAAGCTTGCATCTGTTATAGTTTTGGAGAAAAATGTGTTCATTTCATGTATGCGCGAAATGCCTTAAAAATGGCTTTAAAATGGATTTGGAGCATGGAGACGATTATCTCGGGATTGCAAGATAACCAAACAAAACTTTTAGTGGATTTCTACTTATTTTATTAAATATCATCTCCACCAAACAGGACAAGCTTGCATCTGTTATAGTTTTGGAGAAAAATGTGTTCATTTCATGTATGCGCGAAATGCCTTAAAAATGGCTTAAAATGGATTTGGAGCATGGAGACGATTATCTCGGGATTGCAAGATAACCAAACAAAACTTTTAGTGGATTTCTACTTATTTTATTAAATATCATCTCCACCAAACAGGACAAGCTTGCATCTGTTATAGTTTTGGAGAAAAATGTGTTCATTTCATGTATGCGCGAAATGCCTTAAAAATGGCTTTAAAATGGATTTGGAGCATGGAGACGATTATCTCGGGATTGCAAGATAACCAAACAAAACTTTTAGTGGATTTCTACTTATTTTATTAAATATCATCTCCACCAAACAGGACAAGCTTGCATCTGTTATAGTTTTGGAGAAAAATGTGTTCATTTCATGTATGCGCGAAATGCCTTAAAAATGGCTTTAAAATGGATTTGGAGCATGGAGACGATTATCTCGGGATTGCAAGATAACCAAACAAAACTTTTAGTGGATTTCTACTTATTTTATTAAATATCATCTCCACCAAACAGGACAAGCTTGCATCTGTTATAGTTTTGGAGAAAAATGTGTTCATTTCATGTATGCGCGAAATGCCTTAAAAATGGCTTTAAAATGGATTTGGAGCATGGAGACGATTATCTCGGGATTGCAAGATAACCAAACAAAACTTTTAGTGGATTTCTACTTATTTTATTAAATATCATCTCCACCAAACAGGACAAGCTTGCATCTGTTATAGTTTTGGAGAAAAATGTGTTCATTTCATGTATGCGCGAAATGCCTTAAAAATGGCTTTAAAATGGATTTGGAGCATGGAGACGATTATCTCGGGATTGCAAGATAACCAAACAAAACTTTTAGTGGATTTCTACTTATTTTATTAAATATCATCTCCACCAAACAGGACAAGCTTGCATCTGTTATAGTTTTGGAGAAAAATGTGTTCATTTCATGTATGCGCGAAATGCCTTAAAAATGGCTTTAAAATGGATTTGGAGCATGGAGACGATTATCTCGGGATTGCAATATAACCAAACAAAACTTTTAGTGGATTTCTACTTATTTTATTAAATATCATCTCCACCAAACAGGACAAGCTTGCATCTGTTATAGTTTTGGAGAAAAATGTGTTCATTTCATGTATGCGCGAAATGCCTTAAAAATGGCTTTAAAATGGATTTGGAGCATGGAGACGATTATCTCGGGATTGCAAGATAACCAAACAAAACTTTTAGTGGATTTCTACTTATTTTATTAAATATCATCTCCACCAAACAGGACAAGCTTGCATCTGTTATAGTTTTGGAGAAAATGTGTTCATTTCATGTATGCGCGAAATGCCTTAAAAATGGCTTTAAAATGGATTTGGAGCATGGAGACGATTATCTCGGGATTGCAAGATAACCAAACAAAACTTTTAGTGGATTTCTACTTATTTTATTAAATATCATCTCCACCAAACAGGACAAGCTTGCATCTGTTATAGTTTTGGAGAAAAAATGTGTTCATTTCATGTATGCGCGAAATGCTTAAAAATGGCTTAAAATGGATTTGGAGCATGGAGACGATTATCTCGGGATTGCAAGATAACCAAACAAAACTTTTAGTGGATTTCTACTTATTTTATTAAATATCATCTCCACCAAACAGGACAAGCTTGCATCTGTTATAGTTTTGGAGAAAAATGTGTTCATTTCATGTATGCGCGAAATGCCTTAAAAATGGCTTTAAAATGGATTTGGAGCATGGAGACGATTATCTCGGGATTGCAAGATAACCAAACAAAACTTTTAGTGGATTTCTACTTATTTTATTAAATATCATCTCCACCAAACAGGACAAGCTTGCATCTGTTATAGTTTTGGAGAAAAATGTGTTCATTTCATGTATGCGCGAAATGCCTTAAAAATGGCTTTAAAATGGATTTGGAGCATGGAGACGATTATCTCGGGATTGCAAGATAACCAAACAAAACTTTTAGTGGATTTCTACTTATTTTATTAAATATCATCTCCACCAAACAGGACAAGCTTGCATCTGTTATAGTTTTGGAGAAAAATGTGTTCATTTCATGTATGCGCGAAATGCCTTAAAAATGGCTTTAAAATGGATTTGGAGCATGGAGACGATTATCTCGGGATTGCAAGATAACCAAACAAAACTTTTAGTGGATTTCTACTTATTTTATTAAATATCATCTCCACCAAACAGGACAAGCTTGCATCTGTTATAGTTTTGGAGAAAAATGTGTTCATTTCATGTATGCGCGAAATGCCTTAAAAATGGCTTTAAAATGGATTTGGAGCATGGAGACGATTATCTCGGGATTGCAAGATAACCAAACAAAACTTTTAGTGGATTTCTACTTATTTTATTAAATATCATCTCCACCAAACAGGACAAGCATTGCATCTGTTATAGTTTTGGAGAAAAATGTGTTCATTTCATGTATGCGCGAAATGCCTTAAAAATGGCTTTAAAATGGATTTGGAGCATGGAGACGATTATCTCGGGATTGCAAGATAACCAAACAAAACTTTTAGTGGATTTCTACTTATTTTATTAAATATCATCTCCACCAAACAGGACAAGCTTGCATCTGTTATAGTTTTGGAGAAAAATGTGTTTCATTTCATGTATGCGCGAAATGCCTTAAAAATGGCTTTAAAATGGATTTGGAGGCATGGAGACGATTATCTCGGGATT
>NW_027443911.1:0-32773 GCF_048569485.1 Anomaloglossus baeobatrachus | reverse complement strand
ACGCTGCCTGAAACTCCTGACTAGATGTGGCCAGAATCGACGAGACTGTCACATCTTCAGTCAGTACCCCGGGACCTGTGTCCTGGCCTCCACCTGACTCGGCTGCCACTTGGTCAGAAGGGGAAGAGCTATCGGACCTCCGGGAGGCCCCTTGGCTTCCAGCACTCCCACTGCGGGTGACAGCGGCCACAGCCGCTGCGACCGTGGGTCGTGCCTGCTCCTCCTCCGTTCCTGACCAAGTCGCCGGTTCAGGCAGACCTACCTGGCTTCCTGACACCCCGGTTGTGGGGGAACCATGCACCGAGATCTTACCTGGGAGCACTTCCGCTCCTGGACCGGCCCCAATCTCACCTGCCTGTTCCCCTCCTGCAGCAACAGAACCCCGGTGTGAAATCTCTGGGGACCCCACATTTGCTGTGGTAGCCCCCACCCCACACACTGGTCCTCCCCCTGCAGCACCCTGCTCTCTGCTTATCCCTGCAGAGGGCAACAGATCCCAGCTCACAGGCTGGTTACTTGTAGAGGCATTGTCACACCTTTCTCTGACCCCCTCCCCTGTCACAGCTGCAGCTGTGTGTGTGTCTATGGTGTCTGTGCAAGCAGAAATATCAGAGTTCACTCCCTCCTCCCTTACATCATTCATAGATAACACATTAACATTGTCAGGAGTCATGTCAGCACTGGCTGAAGGTTCAGCCTTTGGGGCGGGGCCAAACTGGGAGGTTATTTGCCCCAAATCTGTCCCAAGTAGCACGTTTGCAGGGATCCGATCAGTTACCCCCACCTCCCTCACCCCTCGCCCTGCGCCCCAGTCCACATAAATGTCAGCAACAGGCAGCGCCGGGTCAATGCCTCCAATCCCGGAGACAGCGAGGGTTTTTCCAGGGATCAAGTCTTGGGGGGACACCATCTCAGGCCGCACCAGAGTCACCTCCGAGGCGCTGTCTCGCAGTCCTATGGTCACAGACTGGCCGACGGTGACAGGTTGGAAGCTGTCCAGGGACCTACCACCACCCCCACCCACACAATACACCTTGGGCGGCCCTTGGGACGGGGACGGAGCCGGGGCCTTGGGACGCTGAGGGCACATGGCCTTGAAGTGTCCAGGTAGGTTGCACTGGTGGCACCGTCTTGGTTCTGCCACGGGCCTGGAGAGGGGAGTTGAGGGGGACACCCCCTGCAGTCTAGGGGCAGGTGGGGCAGTCGCAGAGTTCATCTTACCCCCTCTCCAGGTGCTGCTGGTGGCTGCTCTCCTGGCTTCAGGAGCCCGATTGTTGGTGTAGTCATCTGCCAGGGCAGCTGTAGCCGTGGATCCCTTTGGCTTCTGGTCTCGGATGAACTGGCGGAGATCCTCAGGGCAGTTCCACAAGAGTTGCTCCGTGATGAACAAGTCCAGGATCTCCGGTCCGGTGGAAAGCTGCAGGCCTTGGGTCCAGTGGTCGGCAGCTCGGGCAAGTGCCCGCCGGTGGTCAGCCCAGGAGTCCTTTGGTCCCTTCTGTAGGCTCCGGAACTTCTTGCGGTAGGACTCTGGAGTGAGGTTGTACTGTTGGATCAGGGCCCGCTTGATGGTGTCGTAGCCCTGATCTGCCTCAGCAGGCAAGTCCCCAAGGACATCCAGGGCCTTACCCCTTAAACGGGGGGTCAGGTATTTGGCCCACTGGTCCTTGTTCAGATGATGCTGCAAGCAAGTCCGTTCAAAAGCAGTCAAGAAAGAGTCCAAGTCTCCATCCTTCTCCAGCACTGGGAAGTCCTCAACACGGACCTTTGGAAGTTTGGTGTCTGGAAGGTCACGGGTGGCTGATGAGGGCCGGAGCTGAGCTAGCTGCAGCTGGTAGTTACGCTCTGCCTGGCGCTCTTCACGCGCTGCTTGCCGCTCACGCTCGGCCATGAGTTCCTTGTAGCCCTCCCGGTCTCCAGCCTGGCGTAGGGCCATAGCCATTTGAAGAAGGCTATCCGAGCCTCCCAGGCTCGGTGGAATGGCACGTGGTGATCTGCGGCCCGCTGCGGAGCCTGGTGATTCACTGTCCATTGCAGAGCGGAGGGCTGGCATCTGGCTCGTTGAGGACCCTTGGGCGAGCTGCTCCTCATCTTGTCCAGCAGTGCCCGGTTGTGCAATGTCCTCTGCAGAGCTGTTTTCTGGCGTCGGGCTCCTGGAGGACTCGTGGACAACCTCCTCATCGTCTCTGGCCTGAGCATCGGCCATTCCTTTGGCTTTGCTCCTGGTGCTCTCAGCCATTGTTGCAGACTTTGGTCACTGACACAGAACTGACACCTGATGCACCCACACACCTTACAGTATCTGCACTCTGACACTCTAGTGTTGAGCTAGTCTGAAGACCCCAGCAGCCACAGCTGCTGCAGGCAGTCTTTAGTGTCTGGGAGTATGGGTCTCACACTCACACACACTATTATCTCGATCCCACCGCTTGCCACCAATATGTCACAAACCACCGGGGGGGTCACTCAGAAATCCCCCGCGCTGGCTACCAGTACGTCACAATCGGGGGGTAACAAGTGGGGGTCACCCCTACTTTATACCTCCCGACCGACAGACAGAGCACGTGACGCGCTCTCTAGCGCCCCTCTTATAGTCAGGCCAATTATGGAATTGCCCGACAATAAGCAAGGAGGCCGCTATACTACTTATGCCGATTATTGAAGGGTCCCCGGTGAGAGTAAGGTATATATTCCCCCGACCTCCGCGGGCGGAATATATAATATCTTCCCGAATCTCACTGGCCTCCCCACAATAATCCTTGGCACAACTCGCTGCCACCAACCGCTTCACGGTAACTATTAGCCGAACACACAGACGTGGGATTCAAGATCGAGATAACAGAACAGCCCAAGATTAATTATATAATTTAATCGCCTAAAGCACACTAGAAACTACAATATATACAATAGGGAATCTACAGAATATACAGTTATGTCAGAGTACAGTTACAGATAAAGCATGGTTTACAAACAGGTATGCAAATTCAATCAGTTACCTTGTGCGTCTGGCCACA
Source organism: Anomaloglossus baeobatrachus (assembly GCF_048569485.1). Lineage (NCBI taxonomy): Eukaryota > Metazoa > Chordata > Amphibia > Anura > Aromobatidae > Anomaloglossus > Anomaloglossus baeobatrachus. Next base: position 29,762 of record NW_027443911.1, on the reverse strand, counting down.
GGGGGGCGCTGTAGACCAGGTTTCTAGGATCCTTCCCACAGATGTTTCCTGCACGTGCCCCCAGCGAGAAGAACCTTGGAAAATGGCCGAAGCAGGGTTATCAACCTGGGCAAATCCAGGTCCCCTCCTACCTTAGTGACCTCACAGGGAGCACTGCTCCACCCCTGGCTGGAGTTATGGACAAATTCACAACATGGAATATGGGCCATAACTTTGCCTGGGAGCGTCGTAGGCGGACGCCAATGCTCTCATTGTGACAGTTATGAATTTAGCTACAGAACGAGGGGACTCATGACCTGTCTACGAGTTCCCATATGGCTGATATCACGCCTGGGGTATTTCCCAAGCTCCCCCTTCCATAAAAAAGGTGTGCCAGCATCGTCCGCCTGCGCAAACACCATTTTTATGGTTGCCATATTTATCGGAGATATGGCTTGCGAGATATGAACCATTTTTTACTGGAGTCGTTCTGTCTGGCTACTTCCAAGCCTTGCTAATGAGATACAACTCTGGTTACAGGGTGACGGCAGGGAGTCATCCTGGGTCCATTGTCCTCACATCATCTCATCTCCATATCAGAGGAGATGGCTGTTGGAGGTGGAAGTGGGATGTGACACCTTCACAGATGCTGGACATTTGAGCACAAGAAGGGAGGGGGGCACTGCCAGGGAGTGATGAGAGCAATTATGACTTCTAGTCATAATTCCTCTTCATATCCCAGGATTTACCTCACACCTCCCCCCTTTTGAGGGCGCTAGGGGGCAGCACACTCCGGTGTTCCCCCGTGCGCCCGTCCGCGACCTCTCCTTGTCGGGACAGCCCGTCTGCGTTACCGTGGTCACGGCCCCTTTTGTGGCGAATGGTGAAGTCGTATTGCTGGAGCGCAAGGCTCCATCGCAACAATCGCCCATTCGTCCCAGAGACGGTGTGCAACCAGCTGAGGGGATTGTGGTCCGTCTCCACGATGAAGTGGCGCCCGTATAGATAGGGTTGCAGACGCTGCAGGGCCCACACTATGGCCAGGCACTCCTTCTCCATTGTAGAATAGGCCACTTCCCTTGGTAACAGCTTCCTGCTCAGGTACAAGACTGGGTGCTCTTGGCTCGCAGAGTCCACCTGGCTGAGCACCGCACCGAGGCCGAAGTCACTGGCGTCGGTCTGTACTACAAACGGCCGCGTGAAGTCGGCTGCCTGTAGCACGGGCGGGCTGGACAGGGCGTCCTTTAGGGCCCGGAAGGCTGTCTCGCAGTCCATTGTCCAATCGACTGCAGAGGGCAGCTTCTTCTTGGTGAGGTCCGTCAAGGGCTTGGCCAGGCTACTATAGCGTGGAACAAACCTCCTATAGTACCCAGCGGTCCCCAAGAAGGACATCACCTGCTTCTTGGTCCTGGGGGTGGGCCAGGATGCGATGGCCTCCACTTTCTCAGGCTCGGGCTTCAGCGTTCCCCCACCTACCCGGTGACCGAGGTACTGGACCTCGCTCATGGCCAGCTGACACTTTCCCGGCTTGATGGTCAAACCTGCCCGGTGGATCCGCCTGAGCACCTGTGCTAGATGCTCTAGGTGGTCCTCCCAGGTGGGACTGAAGACGGCAATGTCATCCAGGTACGCGGCCGCGTACCCTTCAAGTCCCTTGAGCAGGGTGTTGACCATCCGCTGGAAAGTGGCAGGGGCATTCCTCATCCCGAATGGCATCACCGTGGACTCGTACAGTCCAAATGGGGTAATAAAGGCAGAGCGTTCCCTGGCCTTGCGAGTCAGGGGGATCTGCCAATATCCCCGGCTCAGATCCATGATGGTCAGGTACTGAGCCCCGGCCAACTGATCGAGCAGGTCATCGATGCGTGGCATTGGGTACGCATCGGCGACAGTGACAGCATTGAGCCCCCTGTAGTCCACGCAGAACCGAGTGGTTCGGTCCTTCTTAGGGACGAGGACTACAGGCGAGGCCCAAGCGCTGTTGGATGCCTGGATCACCCCCAGGTTCAGCATCTCGTCAATCTCCTGGCGCATGTGTTGCTGCACCTCCAGGGAGACCCGATATGCTGAACGCCGGATCGGGGGATGATCCCCAGTGTCCACGTGATGGACAGCCAAGTCAGTCCTTCCGGGCTGGTTGGTAAACAACCCCCGGAAGGGGTGTAGGGTGGCCCACAGCTGGGACCGTTGGTCCTCCAAGAGCTGGTGGCCAACCTCCACATCCTCAATGGATCCGCCTGCCCTAACCTGGGCTAGCATATCCAAGAGGGTTTCCGCTTCTCCCTCCTCGGGCAGGTTGCACACAGGGAGTGCACATGCCTCCCGCTCATGATGTGCCTTCATCATGTTCACATGGAAGGGCTTCCGCCTTCCACGGGCAGGGTCCAGGGTGACCAGGTACGTCACAGGGTTGAGCTGCTGGTACACGAGGTATGGGCCTTCCCAGGCTGCCTGAAGCTTGTCCTGTGGTACGGGGACCAGTACCCACACCTCTTGACCCACTTGGTAGGTCCTCTCACAAGCGTTCTGGTCGTACCAACGCTTCTGATCGGCCTGGGCTTGAGCCATATTGTCGTGTACCAGTTGCGTCAAGGCCTGCATTTTGTCCCGGAAGCGCATGACATACTCGATAACCGACACTCCAGGGGTGGCCAAATCCCCTTCCCAAGCCTCTTTCACCAGAGCCAGGGGGCCCCGCACACGTCGCCCGTACAGGAGCTCAAACGGTGAGAATCCTGTTGAGGCCTGTGGAACCTCCCGGTAAGCAAATAACAGGTGTGGGAGATACCGCTCCCAGTCACGCCCATGGGAGTCGACCAACATCTTAAGCATCTGCTTTAAGGTGCCATTGAACCGCTCGCACAGGCCATTAGTCTGTGGATGGTACGGGCTGGCCACCAGATGTCGCACCTGGACTTGCTTACAGAGGGTCTCCATCAGCTGGGACATGAATTGGGTCCCCCGGTCGGTGAGCATTTCCTGGGGAAAACCCACTCGGGAGAAAATCTCCAGCAATGCGGTGGCCACCTTGTCAGCCCGAATGGACGACAAGGCCACTGCTTCTGGGTACCGGGTGGCATAGTCCACTACCGTCAGTATGAAGCGTTTCCCGGAGCTGCTGGGGATGGCCAGCGGGCCGACCAGATCCACAGCCACCCTCCTGAAAGGCTCATCGATGATTGGCAGAGATACCAGTGGGGCTTTGGGGCGTGGCCCCGCCTTCCCCACTCTCTGACAGGTTTCACACGAACGGCAGTAGGCAGCCACATCGGCCCCCATTTTTGGCCAGTAGAAATGCTGGTTTAACCTGGCCTTGGTCTTAGCGATCCCTAGGTGTCCGGCCATCGGAATCTCATGTGCGATCCGCAACAACTCCGTCCGGAACGGATAGGGTACCACCAACTGTCGGTCCCTGGGCCACGCCTCCGGTGAACCCTGCTGGACCGTGGCCCGGTACAGCCGTCCTTGGTCCCAGACCACTCGCTCCGGGTCCGAGTCCGAGGGAGGCTGTGCCGCCTGCTCCTTTAGAGCTTTCAGGCTGTCGTCAGCTTCTAACGCTGCCTGAAACTCCTGACTAGATGTGGCCAGAATCGACGAGACTGTCACATCTTCAGTCAGTACCCCGGGACCTGTGTCCTGGCCTCCACCTGACTCGGCTGCCACTTGGTCAGAAGGGGAAGAGCTATCGGACCTCCGGGAGGCCCCTTGGCTTCCAGCACTCCCACTGCGGGTGACAGCGGCCACAGCCGCTGCGACCGTGGGTCGTGCCTGCTCCTCCTCCGTTCCTGACCAAGTCGCCGGTTCAGGCAGACCTACCTGGCTTCCTGACACCCCGGTTGTGGGGGAACCATGCACCGAGATCTTACCTGGGAGCACTTCCGCTCCTGGACCGGCCCCAATCTCACCTGCCTGTTCCCCTCCTGCAGCAACAGAACCCCGGTGTGAAATCTCTGGGGACCCCACATTTGCTGTGGTAGCCCCCACCCCACACACTGGTCCTCCCCCTGCAGCACCCTGCTCTCTGCTTATCCCTGCAGAGGGCAACAGATCCCAGCTCACAGGCTGGTTACTTGTAGAGGCATTGTCACACCTTTCTCTGACCCCCTCCCCTGTCACAGCTGCAGCTGTGTGTGTGTCTATGGTGTCTGTGCAAGCAGAAATATCAGAGTTCACTCCCTCCTCCCTTACATCATTCATAGATAACACATTAACATTGTCAGGAGTCATGTCAGCACTGGCTGAAGGTTCAGCCTTTGGGGCGGGGCCAAACTGGGAGGTTATTTGCCCCAAATCTGTCCCAAGTAGCACGTTTGCAGGGATCCGATCAGTTACCCCCACCTCCCTCACCCCTCGCCCTGCGCCCCAGTCCACATAAATGTCAGCAACAGGCAGCGCCGGGTCAATGCCTCCAATCCCGGAGACAGCGAGGGTTTTTCCAGGGATCAAGTCTTGGGGGGACACCATCTCAGGCCGCACCAGAGTCACCTCCGAGGCGCTGTCTCGCAGTCCTATGGTCACAGACTGGCCGACGGTGACAGGTTGGAAGCTGTCCAGGGACCTACCACCACCCCCACCCACACAATACACCTTGGGCGGCCCTTGGGACGGGGACGGAGCCGGGGCCTTGGGACGCTGAGGGCACATGGCCTTGAAGTGTCCAGGTAGGTTGCACTGGTGGCACCGTCTTGGTTCTGCCACGGGCCTGGAGAGGGGAGTTGAGGGGGACACCCCCTGCAGTCTAGGGGCAGGTGGGGCAGTCGCAGAGTTCATCTTACCCCCTCTCCAGGTGCTGCTGGTGGCTGCTCTCCTGGCTTCAGGAGCCCGATTGTTGGTGTAGTCATCTGCCAGGGCAGCTGTAGCCGTGGATCCCTTTGGCTTCTGGTCTCGGATGAACTGGCGGAGATCCTCAGGGCAGTTCCACAAGAGTTGCTCCGTGATGAACAAGTCCAGGATCTCCGGTCCGGTGGAAAGCTGCAGGCCTTGGGTCCAGTGGTCGGCAGCTCGGGCAAGTGCCCGCCGGTGGTCAGCCCAGGAGTCCTTTGGTCCCTTCTGTAGGCTCCGGAACTTCTTGCGGTAGGACTCTGGAGTGAGGTTGTACTGTTGGATCAGGGCCCGCTTGATGGTGTCGTAGCCCTGATCTGCCTCAGCAGGCAAGTCCCCAAGGACATCCAGGGCCTTACCCCTTAAACGGGGGGTCAGGTATTTGGCCCACTGGTCCTTGTTCAGATGATGCTGCAAGCAAGTCCGTTCAAAAGCAGTCAAGAAAGAGTCCAAGTCTCCATCCTTCTCCAGCACTGGGAAGTCCTCAACACGGACCTTTGGAAGTTTGGTGTCTGGAAGGTCACGGGTGGCTGATGAGGGCCGGAGCTGAGCTAGCTGCAGCTGGTAGTTACGCTCTGCCTGGCGCTCTTCACGCGCTGCTTGCCGCTCACGCTCGGCCATGAGTTCCTTGTAGCCCTCCCGGTCTCCAGCCTGGCGTAGGGCCATAGCCATTTGAAGAAGGCTATCCGAGCCTCCCAGGCTCGGTGGAATGGCACGTGGTGATCTGCGGCCCGCTGCGGAGCCTGGTGATTCACTGTCCATTGCAGAGCGGAGGGCTGGCATCTGGCTCGTTGAGGACCCTTGGGCGAGCTGCTCCTCATCTTGTCCAGCAGTGCCCGGTTGTGCAATGTCCTCTGCAGAGCTGTTTTCTGGCGTCGGGCTCCTGGAGGACTCGTGGACAACCTCCTCATCGTCTCTGGCCTGAGCATCGGCCATTCCTTTGGCTTTGCTCCTGGTGCTCTCAGCCATTGTTGCAGACTTTGGTCACTGACACAGAACTGACACCTGATGCACCCACACACCTTACAGTATCTGCACTCTGACACTCTAGTGTTGAGCTAGTCTGAAGACCCCAGCAGCCACAGCTGCTGCAGGCAGTCTTTAGTGTCTGGGAGTATGGGTCTCACACTCACACACACTATTATCTCGATCCCACCGCTTGCCACCAATATGTCACAAACCACCGGGGGGGTCACTCAGAAATCCCCCGCGCTGGCTACCAGTACGTCACAATCGGGGGGTAACAAGTGGGGGTCACCCCTACTTTATACCTCCCGACCGACAGACAGAGCACGTGACGCGCTCTCTAGCGCCCCTCTTATAGTCAGGCCAATTATGGAATTGCCCGACAATAAGCAAGGAGGCCGCTATACTACTTATGCCGATTATTGAAGGGTCCCCGGTGAGAGTAAGGTATATATTCCCCCGACCTCCGCGGGCGGAATATATAATATCTTCCCGAATCTCACTGGCCTCCCCACAATAATCCTTGGCACAACTCGCTGCCACCAACCGCTTCACGGTAACTATTAGCCGAACACACAGACGTGGGATTCAAGATCGAGATAACAGAACAGCCCAAGATTAATTATATAATTTAATCGCCTAAAGCACACTAGAAACTACAATATATACAATAGGGAATCTACAGAATATACAGTTATGTCAGAGTACAGTTACAGATAAAGCATGGTTTACAAACAGGTATGCAAATTCAATCAGTTACCTTGTGCGTCTGGCCACAGGGGGGCGCTGTAGACCAGGTTTCTAGGATCCTTCCCACAGATGTTTCCTGCACGTGCCCCCAGCGAGAAGAACCTTGGAAAATGGCCGAAGCAGGGTTATCAACCTGGGCAAATCCAGGTCCCCTCCTACCTTAGTGACCTCACAGGGAGCACTGCTCCACCCCTGGCTGGAGTTATGGACAAATTCACAACATGGAATATGGGCCATAACTTTGCCTGGGAGCGTCGTAGGCGGACGCCAATGCTCTCATTGTGACAGTTATGAATTTAGCTACAGAACGAGGGGACTCATGACCTGTCTACGAGTTCCCATATGGCTGATATCACGCCTGGGGTATTTCCCAAGCTCCCCCTTCCATAAAAAAGGTGTGCCAGCATCGTCCGCCTGCGCAAACACCATTTTTATGGTTGCCATATTTATCGGAGATATGGCTTGCGAGATATGAACCATTTTTTACTGGAGTCGTTCTGTCTGGCTACTTCCAAGCCTTGCTAATGAGATACAACTCTGGTTACAGGGTGACGGCAGGGAGTCATCCTGGGTCCATTGTCCTCACATCATCTCATCTCCATATCAGAGGAGATGGCTGTTGGAGGTGGAAGTGGGATGTGACACCTTCACAGATGCTGGACATTTGAGCACAAGAAGGGAGGGGGGCACTGCCAGGGAGTGATGAGAGCAATTATGACTTCTAGTCATAATTCCTCTTCATATCCCAGGATTTACCTCACACCTCCCCCCTTTTGAGGGCGCTAGGGGGCAGCACACTCCGGTGTTCCCCCGTGCGCCCGTCCGCGACCTCTCCTTGTCGGGACAGCCCGTCTGCGTTACCGTGGTCACGGCCCCTTTTGTGGCGAATGGTGAAGTCGTATTGCTGGAGCGCAAGGCTCCATCGCAACAATCGCCCATTCGTCCCAGAGACGGTGTGCAACCAGCTGAGGGGATTGTGGTCCGTCTCCACGATGAAGTGGCGCCCGTATAGATAGGGTTGCAGACGCTGCAGGGCCCACACTATGGCCAGGCACTCCTTCTCCATTGTAGAATAGGCCACTTCCCTTGGTAACAGCTTCCTGCTCAGGTACAAGACTGGGTGCTCTTGGCTCGCAGAGTCCACCTGGCTGAGCACCGCACCGAGGCCGAAGTCACTGGCGTCGGTCTGTACTACAAACGGCCGCGTGAAGTCGGCTGCCTGTAGCACGGGCGGGCTGGACAGGGCGTCCTTTAGGGCCCGGAAGGCTGTCTCGCAGTCCATTGTCCAATCGACTGCAGAGGGCAGCTTCTTCTTGGTGAGGTCCGTCAAGGGCTTGGCCAGGCTACTATAGCGTGGAACAAACCTCCTATAGTACCCAGCGGTCCCCAAGAAGGACATCACCTGCTTCTTGGTCCTGGGGGTGGGCCAGGATGCGATGGCCTCCACTTTCTCAGGCTCGGGCTTCAGCGTTCCCCCACCTACCCGGTGACCGAGGTACTGGACCTCGCTCATGGCCAGCTGACACTTTCCCGGCTTGATGGTCAAACCTGCCCGGTGGATCCGCCTGAGCACCTGTGCTAGATGCTCTAGGTGGTCCTCCCAGGTGGGACTGAAGACGGCAATGTCATCCAGGTACGCGGCCGCGTACCCTTCAAGTCCCTTGAGCAGGGTGTTGACCATCCGCTGGAAAGTGGCAGGGGCATTCCTCATCCCGAATGGCATCACCGTGGACTCGTACAGTCCAAATGGGGTAATAAAGGCAGAGCGTTCCCTGGCCTTGCGAGTCAGGGGGATCTGCCAATATCCCCGGCTCAGATCCATGATGGTCAGGTACTGAGCCCCGGCCAACTGATCGAGCAGGTCATCGATGCGTGGCATTGGGTACGCATCGGCGACAGTGACAGCATTGAGCCCCCTGTAGTCCACGCAGAACCGAGTGGTTCGGTCCTTCTTAGGGACGAGGACTACAGGCGAGGCCCAAGCGCTGTTGGATGCCTGGATCACCCCCAGGTTCAGCATCTCGTCAATCTCCTGGCGCATGTGTTGCTGCACCTCCAGGGAGACCCGATATGCTGAACGCCGGATCGGGGGATGATCCCCAGTGTCCACGTGATGGACAGCCAAGTCAGTCCTTCCGGGCTGGTTGGTAAACAACCCCCGGAAGGGGTGTAGGGTGGCCCACAGCTGGGACCGTTGGTCCTCCAAGAGCTGGTGGCCAACCTCCACATCCTCAATGGATCCGCCTGCCCTAACCTGGGCTAGCATATCCAAGAGGGTTTCCGCTTCTCCCTCCTCGGGCAGGTTGCACACAGGGAGTGCACATGCCTCCCGCTCATGATGTGCCTTCATCATGTTCACATGGAAGGGCTTCCGCCTTCCACGGGCAGGGTCCAGGGTGACCAGGTACGTCACAGGGTTGAGCTGCTGGTACACGAGGTATGGGCCTTCCCAGGCTGCCTGAAGCTTGTCCTGTGGTACGGGGACCAGTACCCACACCTCTTGACCCACTTGGTAGGTCCTCTCACAAGCGTTCTGGTCGTACCAACGCTTCTGATCGGCCTGGGCTTGAGCCATATTGTCGTGTACCAGTTGCGTCAAGGCCTGCATTTTGTCCCGGAAGCGCATGACATACTCGATAACCGACACTCCAGGGGTGGCCAAATCCCCTTCCCAAGCCTCTTTCACCAGAGCCAGGGGGCCCCGCACACGTCGCCCGTACAGGAGCTCAAACGGTGAGAATCCTGTTGAGGCCTGTGGAACCTCCCGGTAAGCAAATAACAGGTGTGGGAGATACCGCTCCCAGTCACGCCCATGGGAGTCGACCAACATCTTAAGCATCTGCTTTAAGGTGCCATTGAACCGCTCGCACAGGCCATTAGTCTGTGGATGGTACGGGCTGGCCACCAGATGTCGCACCTGGACTTGCTTACAGAGGGTCTCCATCAGCTGGGACATGAATTGGGTCCCCCGGTCGGTGAGCATTTCCTGGGGAAAACCCACTCGGGAGAAAATCTCCAGCAATGCGGTGGCCACCTTGTCAGCCCGAATGGACGACAAGGCCACTGCTTCTGGGTACCGGGTGGCATAGTCCACTACCGTCAGTATGAAGCGTTTCCCGGAGCTGCTGGGGATGGCCAGCGGGCCGACCAGATCCACAGCCACCCTCCTGAAAGGCTCATCGATGATTGGCAGAGATACCAGTGGGGCTTTGGGGCGTGGCCCCGCCTTCCCCACTCTCTGACAGGTTTCACACGAACGGCAGTAGGCAGCCACATCGGCCCCCATTTTTGGCCAGTAGAAATGCTGGTTTAACCTGGCCTTGGTCTTAGCGATCCCTAGGTGTCCGGCCATCGGAATCTCATGTGCGATCCGCAACAACTCCGTCCGGAACGGATAGGGTACCACCAACTGTCGGTCCCTGGGCCACGCCTCCGGTGAACCCTGCTGGACCGTGGCCCGGTACAGCCGTCCTTGGTCCCAGACCACTCGCTCCGGGTCCGAGTCCGAGGGAGGCTGTGCCGCCTGCTCCTTTAGAGCTTTCAGGCTGTCGTCAGCTTCTAACGCTGCCTGAAACTCCTGACTAGATGTGGCCAGAATCGACGAGACTGTCACATCTTCAGTCAGTACCCCGGGACCTGTGTCCTGGCCTCCACCTGACTCGGCTGCCACTTGGTCAGAAGGGGAAGAGCTATCGGACCTCCGGGAGGCCCCTTGGCTTCCAGCACTCCCACTGCGGGTGACAGCGGCCACAGCCGCTGCGACCGTGGGTCGTGCCTGCTCCTCCTCCGTTCCTGACCAAGTCGCCGGTTCAGGCAGACCTACCTGGCTTCCTGACACCCCGGTTGTGGGGGAACCATGCACCGAGATCTTACCTGGGAGCACTTCCGCTCCTGGACCGGCCCCAATCTCACCTGCCTGTTCCCCTCCTGCAGCAACAGAACCCCGGTGTGAAATCTCTGGGGACCCCACATTTGCTGTGGTAGCCCCCACCCCACACACTGGTCCTCCCCCTGCAGCACCCTGCTCTCTGCTTATCCCTGCAGAGGGCAACAGATCCCAGCTCACAGGCTGGTTACTTGTAGAGGCATTGTCACACCTTTCTCTGACCCCCTCCCCTGTCACAGCTGCAGCTGTGTGTGTGTCTATGGTGTCTGTGCAAGCAGAAATATCAGAGTTCACTCCCTCCTCCCTTACATCATTCATAGATAACACATTAACATTGTCAGGAGTCATGTCAGCACTGGCTGAAGGTTCAGCCTTTGGGGCGGGGCCAAACTGGGAGGTTATTTGCCCCAAATCTGTCCCAAGTAGCACGTTTGCAGGGATCCGATCAGTTACCCCCACCTCCCTCACCCCTCGCCCTGCGCCCCAGTCCACATAAATGTCAGCAACAGGCAGCGCCGGGTCAATGCCTCCAATCCCGGAGACAGCGAGGGTTTTTCCAGGGATCAAGTCTTGGGGGGACACCATCTCAGGCCGCACCAGAGTCACCTCCGAGGCGCTGTCTCGCAGTCCTATGGTCACAGACTGGCCGACGGTGACAGGTTGGAAGCTGTCCAGGGACCTACCACCACCCCCACCCACACAATACACCTTGGGCGGCCCTTGGGACGGGGACGGAGCCGGGGCCTTGGGACGCTGAGGGCACATGGCCTTGAAGTGTCCAGGTAGGTTGCACTGGTGGCACCGTCTTGGTTCTGCCACGGGCCTGGAGAGGGGAGTTGAGGGGGACACCCCCTGCAGTCTAGGGGCAGGTGGGGCAGTCGCAGAGTTCATCTTACCCCCTCTCCAGGTGCTGCTGGTGGCTGCTCTCCTGGCTTCAGGAGCCCGATTGTTGGTGTAGTCATCTGCCAGGGCAGCTGTAGCCGTGGATCCCTTTGGCTTCTGGTCTCGGATGAACTGGCGGAGATCCTCAGGGCAGTTCCACAAGAGTTGCTCCGTGATGAACAAGTCCAGGATCTCCGGTCCGGTGGAAAGCTGCAGGCCTTGGGTCCAGTGGTCGGCAGCTCGGGCAAGTGCCCGCCGGTGGTCAGCCCAGGAGTCCTTTGGTCCCTTCTGTAGGCTCCGGAACTTCTTGCGGTAGGACTCTGGAGTGAGGTTGTACTGTTGGATCAGGGCCCGCTTGATGGTGTCGTAGCCCTGATCTGCCTCAGCAGGCAAGTCCCCAAGGACATCCAGGGCCTTACCCCTTAAACGGGGGGTCAGGTATTTGGCCCACTGGTCCTTGTTCAGATGATGCTGCAAGCAAGTCCGTTCAAAAGCAGTCAAGAAAGAGTCCAAGTCTCCATCCTTCTCCAGCACTGGGAAGTCCTCAACACGGACCTTTGGAAGTTTGGTGTCTGGAAGGTCACGGGTGGCTGATGAGGGCCGGAGCTGAGCTAGCTGCAGCTGGTAGTTACGCTCTGCCTGGCGCTCTTCACGCGCTGCTTGCCGCTCACGCTCGGCCATGAGTTCCTTGTAGCCCTCCCGGTCTCCAGCCTGGCGTAGGGCCATAGCCATTTGAAGAAGGCTATCCGAGCCTCCCAGGCTCGGTGGAATGGCACGTGGTGATCTGCGGCCCGCTGCGGAGCCTGGTGATTCACTGTCCATTGCAGAGCGGAGGGCTGGCATCTGGCTCGTTGAGGACCCTTGGGCGAGCTGCTCCTCATCTTGTCCAGCAGTGCCCGGTTGTGCAATGTCCTCTGCAGAGCTGTTTTCTGGCGTCGGGCTCCTGGAGGACTCGTGGACAACCTCCTCATCGTCTCTGGCCTGAGCATCGGCCATTCCTTTGGCTTTGCTCCTGGTGCTCTCAGCCATTGTTGCAGACTTTGGTCACTGACACAGAACTGACACCTGATGCACCCACACACCTTACAGTATCTGCACTCTGACACTCTAGTGTTGAGCTAGTCTGAAGACCCCAGCAGCCACAGCTGCTGCAGGCAGTCTTTAGTGTCTGGGAGTATGGGTCTCACACTCACACACACTATTATCTCGATCCCACCGCTTGCCACCAATATGTCACAAACCACCGGGGGGGTCACTCAGAAATCCCCCGCGCTGGCTACCAGTACGTCACAATCGGGGGGTAACAAGTGGGGGTCACCCCTACTTTATACCTCCCGACCGACAGACAGAGCACGTGACGCGCTCTCTAGCGCCCCTCTTATAGTCAGGCCAATTATGGAATTGCCCGACAATAAGCAAGGAGGCCGCTATACTACTTATGCCGATTATTGAAGGGTCCCCGGTGAGAGTAAGGTATATATTCCCCCGACCTCCGCGGGCGGAATATATAATATCTTCCCGAATCTCACTGGCCTCCCCACAATAATCCTTGGCACAACTCGCTGCCACCAACCGCTTCACGGTAACTATTAGCCGAACACACAGACGTGGGATTCAAGATCGAGATAACAGAACAGCCCAAGATTAATTATATAATTTAATCGCCTAAAGCACACTAGAAACTACAATATATACAATAGGGAATCTACAGAATATACAGTTATGTCAGAGTACAGTTACAGATAAAGCATGGTTTACAAACAGGTATGCAAATTCAATCAGTTACCTTGTGCGTCTGGCCACAGGGGGGCGCTGTAGACCAGGTTTCTAGGATCCTTCCCACAGATGTTTCCTGCACGTGCCCCCAGCGAGAAGAACCTTGGAAAATGGCCGAAGCAGGGTTATCAACCTGGGCAAATCCAGGTCCCCTCCTACCTTAGTGACCTCACAGGGAGCACTGCTCCACCCCTGGCTGGAGTTATGGACAAATTCACAACATGTAATATGGGCCATAACTTTGCCTGGGAGCGTCGTAGGCGGACGCCAATGCTCTCATTGTGACAGTTATGAATTTAGCTACAGAACGAGGGGACTCATGACCTGTCTACGAGTTCCCATATGGCTGATATCACGCCTGGGGTATTTCCCAAGCTCCCCCTTCCATAAAAAAGGTGTGCCAGCATCGTCCGCCTGCGCAAACACCATTTTTATGGTTGCCATATTTATCGGAGATATGGCTTGCGAGATATGAACCATTTTTTACTGGAGTCGTTCTGTCTGGCTACTTCCAAGCCTTGCTAATGAGATACAACTCTGGTTACAGGGTGACGGCAGGGAGTCATCCTGGGTCCATTGTCCTCACATCATCTCATCTCCATATCAGAGGAGATGGCTGTTGGAGGTGGAAGTGGGATGTGACACCTTCACAGATGCTGGACATTTGAGCACAAGAAGGGAGGGGGGCACTGCCAGGGAGTGATGAGAGCAATTATGACTTCTAGTCATAATTCCTCTTCATATCCCAGGATTTACCTCACACCTCCCCCCTTTTGAGGGCGCTAGGGGGCAGCACACTCCGGTGTTCCCCCGTGCGCCCGTCCGCGACCTCTCCTTGTCGGGACAGCCCGTCTGCGTTACCGTGGTCACGGCCCCTTTTGTGGCGAATGGTGAAGTCGTATTGCTGGAGCGCAAGGCTCCATCGCAACAATCGCCCATTCGTCCCAGAGACGGTGTGCAACCAGCTGAGGGGATTGTGGTCCGTCTCCACGATGAAGTGGCGCCCGTATAGATAGGGTTGCAGACGCTGCAGGGCCCACACTATGGCCAGGCACTCCTTCTCCATTGTAGAATAGGCCACTTCCCTTGGTAACAGCTTCCTGCTCAGGTACAAGACTGGGTGCTCTTGGCTCGCAGAGTCCACCTGGCTGAGCACCGCACCGAGGCCGAAGTCACTGGCGTCGGTCTGTACTACAAACGGCCGCGTGAAGTCGGCTGCCTGTAGCACGGGCGGGCTGGACAGGGCGTCCTTTAGGGCCCGGAAGGCTGTCTCGCAGTCCATTGTCCAATCGACTGCAGAGGGCAGCTTCTTCTTGGTGAGGTCCGTCAAGGGCTTGGCCAGGCTACTATAGCGTGGAACAAACCTCCTATAGTACCCAGCGGTCCCCAAGAAGGACATCACCTGCTTCTTGGTCCTGGGGGTGGGCCAGGATGCGATGGCCTCCACTTTCTCAGGCTCGGGCTTCAGCGTTCCCCCACCTACCCGGTGACCGAGGTACTGGACCTCGCTCATGGCCAGCTGACACTTTCCCGGCTTGATGGTCAAACCTGCCCGGTGGATCCGCCTGAGCACCTGTGCTAGATGCTCTAGGTGGTCCTCCCAGGTGGGACTGAAGACGGCAATGTCATCCAGGTACGCGGCCGCGTACCCTTCAAGTCCCTTGAGCAGGGTGTTGACCATCCGCTGGAAAGTGGCAGGGGCATTCCTCATCCCGAATGGCATCACCGTGGACTCGTACAGTCCAAATGGGGTAATAAAGGCAGAGCGTTCCCTGGCCTTGCGAGTCAGGGGGATCTGCCAATATCCCCGGCTCAGATCCATGATGGTCAGGTACTGAGCCCCGGCCAACTGATCGAGCAGGTCATCGATGCGTGGCATTGGGTACGCATCGGCGACAGTGACAGCATTGAGCCCCCTGTAGTCCACGCAGAACCGAGTGGTTCGGTCCTTCTTAGGGACGAGGACTACAGGCGAGGCCCAAGCGCTGTTGGATGCCTGGATCACCCCCAGGTTCAGCATCTCGTCAATCTCCTGGCGCATGTGTTGCTGCACCTCCAGGGAGACTCGATATGCTGAACGCCGGATCGGGGGATGATCCCCAGTGTCCACGTGATGGACAGCCAAGTCAGTCCTTCCGGGCTGGTTGGTAAACAACCCCCGGAAGGGGTGTAGGGTGGCCCACAGCTGGGACCGTTGGTCCTCCAAGAGCTGGTGGCCAACCTCCACATCCTCAATGGATCCGCCTGCCCTAACCTGGGCTAGCATATCCAAGAGGGTTTCCGCTTCTCCCTCCTCGGGCAGGTTGCACACAGGGAGTGCACATGCCTCCCGCTCATGATGTGCCTTCATCATGTTCACATGGAAGGGCTTCCGCCTTCCACGGGCAGGGTCCAGGGTGACCAGGTACGTCACAGGGTTGAGCTGCTGGTACACGAGGTATGGGCCTTCCCAGGCTGCCTGAAGCTTGTCCTGTGGTACGGGGACCAGTACCCACACCTCTTGACCCACTTGGTAGGTCCTCTCACAAGCGTTCTGGTCGTACCAACGCTTCTGATCGGCCTGGGCTTGAGCCATATTGTCGTGTACCAGTTGCGTCAAGGCCTGCATTTTGTCCCGGAAGCGCATGACATACTCGATAACCGACACTCCAGGGGTGGCCAAATCCCCTTCCCAAGCCTCTTTCACCAGA
The DNA here is from genome assembly GCF_048569485.1 of Anomaloglossus baeobatrachus. Classification (NCBI taxonomy): domain Eukaryota; kingdom Metazoa; phylum Chordata; class Amphibia; order Anura; family Aromobatidae; genus Anomaloglossus; species Anomaloglossus baeobatrachus. Next base: position 14,012 of record NW_027443911.1, on the reverse strand, counting down.
GCCAGGGGGCCCCGCACACGTCGCCCGTACAGGAGCTCAAACGGTGAGAATCCTGTTGAGGCCTGTGGAACCTCCCGGTAAGCAAATAACAGGTGTGGGAGATACCGCTCCCAGTCACGCCCATGGGAGTCGACCAACATCTTAAGCATCTGCTTTAAGGTGCCATTGAACCGCTCGCACAGGCCATTAGTCTGTGGATGGTACGGGCTGGCCACCAGATGTCGCACCTGGACTTGCTTACAGAGGGTCTCCATCAGCTGGGACATGAATTGGGTCCCCCGGTCGGTGAGCATTTCCTGGGGAAAACCCACTCGGGAGAAAATCTCCAGCAATGCGGTGGCCACCTTGTCAGCCCGAATGGACGACAAGGCCACTGCTTCTGGGTACCGGGTGGCATAGTCCACTACCGTCAGTATGAAGCGTTTCCCGGAGCTGCTGGGGATGGCCAGCGGGCCGACCAGATCCACAGCCACCCTCCTGAAAGGCTCATCGATGATTGGCAGAGATACCAGTGGGGCTTTGGGGCGTGGCCCCGCCTTCCCCACTCTCTGACAGGTTTCACACGAACGGCAGTAGGCAGCCACATCGGCCCCCATTTTTGGCCAGTAGAAATGCTGGTTTAACCTGGCCTTGGTCTTAGCGATCCCTAGGTGTCCGGCCATCGGAATCTCATGTGCGATCCGCAACAACTCCGTCCGGAACGGATAGGGTACCACCAACTGTCGGTCCCTGGGCCACGCCTCCGGTGAACCCTGCTGGACCGTGGCCCGGTACAGCCGTCCTTGGTCCCAGACCACTCGCTCCGGGTCCGAGTCCGAGGGAGGCTGTGCCGCCTGCTCCTTTAGAGCTTTCAGGCTGTCGTCAGCTTCTAACGCTGCCTGAAACTCCTGACTAGATGTGGCCAGAATCGACGAGACTGTCACATCTTCAGTCAGTACCCCGGGACCTGTGTCCTGGCCTCCACCTGACTCGGCTGCCACTTGGTCAGAAGGGGAAGAGCTATCGGACCTCCGGGAGGCCCCTTGGCTTCCAGCACTCCCACTGCGGGTGACAGCGGCCACAGCCGCTGCGACCGTGGGTCGTGCCTGCTCCTCCTCCGTTCCTGACCAAGTCGCCGGTTCAGGCAGACCTACCTGGCTTCCTGACACCCCGGTTGTGGGGGAACCATGCACCGAGATCTTACCTGGGAGCACTTCCGCTCCTGGACCGGCCCCAATCTCACCTGCCTGTTCCCCTCCTGCAGCAACAGAACCCCGGTGTGAAATCTCTGGGGACCCCACATTTGCTGTGGTAGCCCCCACCCCACACACTGGTCCTCCCCCTGCAGCACCCTGCTCTCTGCTTATCCCTGCAGAGGGCAACAGATCCCAGCTCACAGGCTGGTTACTTGTAGAGGCATTGTCACACCTTTCTCTGACCCCCTCCCCTGTCACAGCTGCAGCTGTGTGTGTGTCTATGGTGTCTGTGCAAGCAGAAATATCAGAGTTCACTCCCTCCTCCCTTACATCATTCATAGATAACACATTAACATTGTCAGGAGTCATGTCAGCACTGGCTGAAGGTTCAGCCTTTGGGGCGGGGCCAAACTGGGAGGTTATTTGCCCCAAATCTGTCCCAAGTAGCACGTTTGCAGGGATCCGATCAGTTACCCCCACCTCCCTCACCCCTCGCCCTGCGCCCCAGTCCACATAAATGTCAGCAACAGGCAGCGCCGGGTCAATGCCTCCAATCCCGGAGACAGCGAGGGTTTTTCCAGGGATCAAGTCTTGGGGGGACACCATCTCAGGCCGCACCAGAGTCACCTCCGAGGCGCTGTCTCGCAGTCCTATGGTCACAGACTGGCCGACGGTGACAGGTTGGAAGCTGTCCAGGGACCTACCACCACCCCCACCCACACAATACACCTTGGGCGGCCCTTGGGACGGGGACGGAGCCGGGGCCTTGGGACGCTGAGGGCACATGGCCTTGAAGTGTCCAGGTAGGTTGCACTGGTGGCACCGTCTTGGTTCTGCCACGGGCCTGGAGAGGGGAGTTGAGGGGGACACCCCCTGCAGTCTAGGGGCAGGTGGGGCAGTCGCAGAGTTCATCTTACCCCCTCTCCAGGTGCTGCTGGTGGCTGCTCTCCTGGCTTCAGGAGCCCGATTGTTGGTGTAGTCATCTGCCAGGGCAGCTGTAGCCGTGGATCCCTTTGGCTTCTGGTCTCGGATGAACTGGCGGAGATCCTCAGGGCAGTTCCACAAGAGTTGCTCCGTGATGAACAAGTCCAGGATCTCCGGTCCGGTGGAAAGCTGCAGGCCTTGGGTCCAGTGGTCGGCAGCTCGGGCAAGTGCCCGCCGGTGGTCAGCCCAGGAGTCCTTTGGTCCCTTCTGTAGGCTCCGGAACTTCTTGCGGTAGGACTCTGGAGTGAGGTTGTACTGTTGGATCAGGGCCCGCTTGATGGTGTCGTAGCCCTGATCTGCCTCAGCAGGCAAGTCCCCAAGGACATCCAGGGCCTTACCCCTTAAACGGGGGGTCAGGTATTTGGCCCACTGGTCCTTGTTCAGATGATGCTGCAAGCAAGTCCGTTCAAAAGCAGTCAAGAAAGAGTCCAAGTCTCCATCCTTCTCCAGCACTGGGAAGTCCTCAACACGGACCTTTGGAAGTTTGGTGTCTGGAAGGTCACGGGTGGCTGATGAGGGCCGGAGCTGAGCTAGCTGCAGCTGGTAGTTACGCTCTGCCTGGCGCTCTTCACGCGCTGCTTGCCGCTCACGCTCGGCCATGAGTTCCTTGTAGCCCTCCCGGTCTCCAGCCTGGCGTAGGGCCATAGCCATTTGAAGAAGGCTATCCGAGCCTCCCAGGCTCGGTGGAATGGCACGTGGTGATCTGCGGCCCGCTGCGGAGCCTGGTGATTCACTGTCCATTGCAGAGCGGAGGGCTGGCATCTGGCTCGTTGAGGACCCTTGGGCGAGCTGCTCCTCATCTTGTCCAGCAGTGCCCGGTTGTGCAATGTCCTCTGCAGAGCTGTTTTCTGGCGTCGGGCTCCTGGAGGACTCGTGGACAACCTCCTCATCGTCTCTGGCCTGAGCATCGGCCATTCCTTTGGCTTTGCTCCTGGTGCTCTCAGCCATTGTTGCAGACTTTGGTCACTGACACAGAACTGACACCTGATGCACCCACACACCTTACAGTATCTGCACTCTGACACTCTAGTGTTGAGCTAGTCTGAAGACCCCAGCAGCCACAGCTGCTGCAGGCAGTCTTTAGTGTCTGGGAGTATGGGTCTCACACTCACACACACTATTATCTCGATCCCACCGCTTGCCACCAATATGTCACAAACCACCGGGGGGGTCACTCAGAAATCCCCCGCGCTGGCTACCAGTACGTCACAATCGGGGGGTAACAAGTGGGGGTCACCCCTACTTTATACCTCCCGACCGACAGACAGAGCACGTGACGCGCTCTCTAGCGCCCCTCTTATAGTCAGGCCAATTATGGAATTGCCCGACAATAAGCAAGGAGGCCGCTATACTACTTATGCCGATTATTGAAGGGTCCCCGGTGAGAGTAAGGTATATATTCCCCCGACCTCCGCGGGCGGAATATATAATATCTTCCCGAATCTCACTGGCCTCCCCACAATAATCCTTGGCACAACTCGCTGCCACCAACCGCTTCACGGTAACTATTAGCCGAACACACAGACGTGGGATTCAAGATCGAGATAACAGAACAGCCCAAGATTAATTATATAATTTAATCGCCTAAAGCACACTAGAAACTACAATATATACAATAGGGAATCTACAGAATATACAGTTATGTCAGAGTACAGTTACAGATAAAGCATGGTTTACAAACAGGTATGCAAATTCAATCAGTTACCTTGTGCGTCTGGCCACAGGGGGGCGCTGTAGACCAGGTTTCTAGGATCCTTCCCACAGATGTTTCCTGCACGTGCCCCCAGCGAGAAGAACCTTGGAAAATGGCCGAAGCAGGGTTATCAACCTGGGCAAATCCAGGTCCCCTCCTACCTTAGTGACCTCACAGGGAGCACTGCTCCACCCCTGGCTGGAGTTATGGACAAATTCACAACATGGAATATGGGCCATAACTTTGCCTGGGAGCGTCGTAGGCGGACGCCAATGCTCTCATTGTGACAGTTATGAATTTAGCTACAGAACGAGGGGACTCATGACCTGTCTACGAGTTCCCATATGGCTGATATCACGCCTGGGGTATTTCCCAAGCTCCCCCTTCCATAAAAAAGGTGTGCCAGCATCGTCCGCCTGCGCAAACACCATTTTTATGGTTGCCATATTTATCGGAGATATGGCTTGCGAGATATGAACCATTTTTTACTGGAGTCGTTCTGTCTGGCTACTTCCAAGCCTTGCTAATGAGATACAACTCTGGTTACAGGGTGACGGCAGGGAGTCATCCTGGGTCCATTGTCCTCACATCATCTCATCTCCATATCAGAGGAGATGGCTGTTGGAGGTGGAAGTGGGATGTGACACCTTCACAGATGCTGGACATTTGAGCACAAGAAGGGAGGGGGGCACTGCCAGGGAGTGATGAGAGCAATTATGACTTCTAGTCATAATTCCTCTTCATATCCCAGGATTTACCTCACACCTCCCCCCTTTTGAGGGCGCTAGGGGGCAGCACACTCCGGTGTTCCCCCGTGCGCCTGTCCGCGACCTCTCCTTGTCGGGACAGCCCGTCTGCGTTACCGTGGTCACGGCCCCTTTTGTGGCGAATGGTGAAGTCGTATTGCTGGAGCGCAAGGCTCCATCGCAACAATCGCCCATTCGTCCCAGAGACGGTGTGCAACCAGCTGAGGGGATTGTGGTCCGTCTCCACGATGAAGTGGCGCCCGTATAGATAGGGTTGCAGACGCTGCAGGGCCCACACTATGGCCAGGCACTCCTTCTCCATTGTAGAATAGGCCACTTCCCTTGGTAACAGCTTCCTGCTCAGGTACAAGACTGGGTGCTCTTGGCTCGCAGAGTCCACCTGGCTGAGCACCGCACCGAGGCCGAAGTCACTGGCGTCGGTCTGTACTACAAACGGCCGCGTGAAGTCGGCTGCCTGTAGCACGGGCGGGCTGGACAGGGCGTCCTTTAGGGCCCGGAAGGCTGTCTCGCAGTCCATTGTCCAATCGACTGCAGAGGGCAGCTTCTTCTTGGTGAGGTCCGTCAAGGGCTTGGCCAGGCTACTATAGCGTGGAACAAACCTCCTATAGTACCCAGCGGTCCCCAAGAAGGACATCACCTGCTTCTTGGTCCTGGGGGTGGGCCAGGATGCGATGGCCTCCACTTTCTCAGGCTCGGGCTTCAGCGTTCCCCCACCTACCCGGTGACCGAGGTACTGGACCTCGCTCATGGCCAGCTGACACTTTCCCGGCTTGATGGTCAAACCTGCCCGGTGGATCCGCCTGAGCACCTGTGCTAGATGCTCTAGGTGGTCCTCCCAGGTGGGACTGAAGACGGCAATGTCATCCAGGTACGCGGCCGTGTACCCTTCAAGTCCCTTGAGCAGGGTGTTGACCATCCGCTGGAAAGTGGCAGGGGCATTCCTCATCCCGAATGGCATCACCGTGGACTCGTACAGTCCAAATGGGGTAATAAAGGCAGAGCGTTCCCTGGCCTTGCGAGTCAGGGGGATCTGCCAATATCCCCGGCTCAGATCCATGATGGTCAGGTACTGAGCCCCGGCCAACTGATCGAGCAGGTCATCGATGCGTGGCATTGGGTACGCATCGGCGACAGTGACAGCATTGAGCCCCCTGTAGTCCACGCAGAACCGAGTGGTTCGGTCCTTCTTAGGGACGAGGACTACAGGCGAGGCCCAAGCGCTGTTGGATGCCTGGATCACCCCCAGGTTCAGCATCTCGTCAATCTCCTGGCGCATGTGTTGCTGCACCTCCAGGGAGACCCGATATGCTGAACGCCGGATCGGGGGATGATCCCCAGTGTCCACGTGATGGACAGCCAAGTCAGTCCTTCCGGGCTGGTTGGTAAACAACCCCCGGAAGGGGTGTAGGGTGGCCCACAGCTGGGACCGTTGGTCCTCCAAGAGCTGGTGGCCAACCTCCACATCCTCAATGGATCCGCCTGCCCTAACCTGGGCTAGCATATCCAAGAGGGTTTCCGCTTCTCCCTCCTCGGGCAGGTTGCACACAGGGAGTGCACATGCCTCCCGCTCATGATGTGCCTTCATCATGTTCACATGGAAGGGCTTCCGCCTTCCACGGGCAGGGTCCAGGGTGACCAGGTACGTCACAGGGTTGAGCTGCTGGTACACGAGGTATGGGCCTTCCCAGGCTGCCTGAAGCTTGTCCTGTGGTACGGGGACCAGTACCCACACCTCTTGACCCACTTGGTAGGTCCTCTCACAAGCGTTCTGGTCGTACCAACGCTTCTGATCGGCCTGGGCTTGAGCCATATTGTCGTGTACCAGTTGCGTCAAGGCCTGCATTTTGTCCCGGAAGCGCATGACATACTCGATAACCGACACTCCAGGGGTGGCCAAATCCCCTTCCCAAGCCTCTTTCACCAGAGCCAGGGGGCCCCGCACACGTCGCCCGTACAGGAGCTCAAACGGTGAGAATCCTGTTGAGGCCTGTGGAACCTCCCGGTAAGCAAATAACAGGTGTGGGAGATACCGCTCCCAGTCACGCCCATGGGAGTCGACCAACATCTTAAGCATCTGCTTTAAGGTGCCATTGAACCGCTCGCACAGGCCATTAGTCTGTGGATGGTACGGGCTGGCCACCAGATGTCGCACCTGGACTTGCTTACAGAGGGTCTCCATCAGCTGGGACATGAATTGGGTCCCCCGGTCGGTGAGCATTTCCTGGGGAAAACCCACTCGGGAGAAAATCTCCAGCAATGCGGTGGCCACCTTGTCAGCCCGAATGGACGACAAGGCCACTGCTTCTGGGTACCGGGTGGCATAGTCCACTACCGTCAGTATGAAGCGTTTCCCGGAGCTGCTGGGGATGGCCAGCGGGCCGACCAGATCCACAGCCACCCTCCTGAAAGGCTCATCGATGATTGGCAGAGATACCAGTGGGGCTTTGGGGCGTGGCCCCGCCTTCCCCACTCTCTGACAGGTTTCACACGAACGGCAGTAGGCAGCCACATCGGCCCCCATTTTTGGCCAGTAGAAATGCTGGTTTAACCTGGCCTTGGTCTTAGCGATCCCTAGGTGTCCGGCCATCGGAATCTCATGTGCGATCCGCAACAACTCCGTCCGGAACGGATAGGGTACCACCAACTGTCGGTCCCTGGGCCACGCCTCCGGTGAACCCTGCTGGACCGTGGCCCGGTACAGCCGTCCTTGGTCCCAGACCACTCGCTCCGGGTCCGAGTCCGAGGGAGGCTGTGCCGCCTGCTCCTTTAGAGCTTTCAGGCTGTCGTCAGCTTCTAACGCTGCCTGAAACTCCTGACTAGATGTGGCCAGAATCGACGAGACTGTCACATCTTCAGTCAGTACCCCGGGACCTGTGTCCTGGCCTCCACCTGACTCGGCTGCCACTTGGTCAGAAGGGGAAGAGCTATCGGACCTCCGGGAGGCCCCTTGGCTTCCAGCACTCCCACTGCGGGTGACAGCGGCCACAGCCGCTGCGACCGTGGGTCGTGCCTGCTCCTCCTCCGTTCCTGACCAAGTCGCCGGTTCAGGCAGACCTACCTGGCTTCCTGACACCCCGGTTGTGGGGGAACCATGCACCGAGATCTTACCTGGGAGCACTTCCGCTCCTGGACCGGCCCCAATCTCACCTGCCTGTTCCCCTCCTGCAGCAACAGAACCCCGGTGTGAAATCTCTGGGGACCCCACATTTGCTGTGGTAGCCCCCACCCCACACACTGGTCCTCCCCCTGCAGCACCCTGCTCTCTGCTTATCCCTGCAGAGGGCAACAGATCCCAGCTCACAGGCTGGTTACTTGTAGAGGCATTGTCACACCTTTCTCTGACCCCCTCCCCTGTCACAGCTGCAGCTGTGTGTGTGTCTATGGTGTCTGTGCAAGCAGAAATATCAGAGTTCACTCCCTCCTCCCTTACATCATTCATAGATAACACATTAACATTGTCAGGAGTCATGTCAGCACTGGCTGAAGGTTCAGCCTTTGGGGCGGGGCCAAACTGGGAGGTTATTTGCCCCAAATCTGTCCCAAGTAGCACGTTTGCAGGGATCCGATCAGTTACCCCCACCTCCCTCACCCCTCGCCCTGCGCCCCAGTCCACATAAATGTCAGCAACAGGCAGCGCCGGGTCAATGCCTCCAATCCCGGAGACAGCGAGGGTTTTTCCAGGGATCAAGTCTTGGGGGGACACCATCTCAGGCCGCACCAGAGTCACCTCCGAGGCGCTGTCTCGCAGTCCTATGGTCACAGACTGGCCGACGGTGACAGGTTGGAAGCTGTCCAGGGACCTACCACCACCCCCACCCACACAATACACCTTGGGCGGCCCTTGGGACGGGGACGGAGCCGGGGCCTTGGGACGCTGAGGGCACATGGCCTTGAAGTGTCCAGGTAGGTTGCACTGGTGGCACCGTCTTGGTTCTGCCACGGGCCTGGAGAGGGGAGTTGAGGGGGACACCCCCTGCAGTCTAGGGGCAGGTGGGGCAGTCGCAGAGTTCATCTTACCCCCTCTCCAGGTGCTGCTGGTGGCTGCTCTCCTGGCTTCAGGAGCCCGATTGTTGGTGTAGTCATCTGCCAGGGCAGCTGTAGCCGTGGATCCCTTTGGCTTCTGGTCTCGGATGAACTGGCGGAGATCCTCAGGGCAGTTCCACAAGAGTTGCTCCGTGATGAACAAGTCCAGGATCTCCGGTCCGGTGGAAAGCTGCAGGCCTTGGGTCCAGTGGTCGGCAGCTCGGGCAAGTGCCCGCCGGTGGTCAGCCCAGGAGTCCTTTGGTCCCTTCTGTAGGCTCCGGAACTTCTTGCGGTAGGACTCTGGAGTGAGGTTGTACTGTTGGATCAGGGCCCGCTTGATGGTGTCGTAGCCCTGATCTGCCTCAGCAGGCAAGTCCCCAAGGACATCCAGGGCCTTACCCCTTAAACGGGGGGTCAGGTATTTGGCCCACTGGTCCTTGTTCAGATGATGCTGCAAGCAAGTCCGTTCAAAAGCAGTCAAGAAAGAGTCCAAGTCTCCATCCTTCTCCAGCACTGGGAAGTCCTCAACACGGACCTTTGGAAGTTTGGTGTCTGGAAGGTCACGGGTGGCTGATGAGGGCCGGAGCTGAGCTAGCTGCAGCTGGTAGTTACGCTCTGCCTGGCGCTCTTCACGCGCTGCTTGCCGCTCACGCTCGGCCATGAGTTCCTTGTAGCCCTCCCGGTCTCCAGCCTGGCGTAGGGCCATAGCCATTTGAAGAAGGCTATCCGAGCCTCCCAGGCTCGGTGGAATGGCACGTGGTGATCTGCGGCCCGCTGCGGAGCCTGGTGATTCACTGTCCATTGCAGAGCGGAGGGCTGGCATCTGGCTCGTTGAGGACCCTTGGGCGAGCTGCTCCTCATCTTGTCCAGCAGTGCCCGGTTGTGCAATGTCCTCTGCAGAGCTGTTTTCTGGCGTCGGGCTCCTGGAGGACTCGTGGACAACCTCCTCATCGTCTCTGGCCTGAGCATCGGCCATTCCTTTGGCTTTGCTCCTGGTGCTCTCAGCCATTGTTGCAGACTTTGGTCACTGACACAGAACTGACACCTGATGCACCCACACACCTTACAGTATCTGCACTCTGACACTCTAGTGTTGAGCTAGTCTGAAGACCCCAGCAGCCACAGCTGCTGCAGGCAGTCTTTAGTGTCTGGGAGTATGGGTCTCACACTCACACACACTATTATCTCGATCCCACCGCTTGCCACCAATATGTCACAAACCACCGGGGGGGTCACTCAGAAATCCCCCGCGCTGGCTACCAGTACGTCACAATCGGGGGGTAACAAGTGGGGGTCACCCCTACTTTATACCTCCCGACCGACAGACAGAGCACGTGACGCGCTCTCTAGCGCCCCTCTTATAGTCAGGCCAATTATGGAATTGCCCGACAATAAGCAAGGAGGCCGCTATACTACTTATGCCGATTATTGAAGGGTCCCCGGTGAGAGTAAGGTATATATTCCCCCGACCTCCGCGGGCGGAATATATAATATCTTCCCGAATCTCACTGGCCTCCCCACAATAATCCTTGGCACAACTCGCTGCCACCAACCGCTTCACGGTAACTATTAGCCGAACACACAGACGTGGGATTCAAGATCGAGATAACAGAACAGCCCAAGATTAATTATATAATTTAATCGCCTAAAGCACACTAGAAACTACAATATATACAATAGGGAATCTACAGAATATACAGTTATGTCAGAGTACAGTTACAGATAAAGCATGGTTTACAAACAGGTATGCAAATTCAATCAGTTACCTTGTGCGTCTGGCCACAGGGGGGCGCTGTAGACCAGGTTTCTAGGATCCTTCCCACAGATGTTTCCTGCACGTGCCCCCAGCGAGAAGAACCTTGGAAAATGGCCGAAGCAGGGTTATCAACCTGGGCAAATCCAGGTCCCCTCCTACCTTAGTGACCTCACAGGGAGCACTGCTCCACCCCTGGCTGGAGTTATGGACAAATTCACAACATGGAATATGGGCCATAACTTTGCCTGGGAGCGTCGTAGGCGGACGCCAATGCTCTCATTGTGACAGTTATGAATTTAGCTACAGAACGAGGGGACTCATGACCTGTCTACGAGTTCCCATATGGCTGATATCACGCCTGGGGTATTTCCCAAGCTCCCCCTTCCATAAAAAAGGTGTGCCAGCATCGTCCGCCTGCGCAAACACCATTTTTATGGTTGCCATATTTATCGGAGATATGGCTTGCGAGATATGAACCATTTTTTACTGGAGTCGTTCTGTCTGGCTACTTCCAAGCCTTGCTAATGAGATACAACTCTGGTTACAGGGTGACGGCAGGGAGTCATCCTGGGTCCATTGTCCTCACATCATCTCATCTCCATATCAGAGGAGATGGCTGTTGGAGGTGGAAGTGGGATGTGACACCTTCACAGATGCTGGACATTTGAGCACAAGAAGGGAGGGGGGCACTGCCAGGGAGTGATGAGAGCAATTATGACTTCTAGTCATAATTCCTCTTCATATCCCAGGATTTACCTCACACCTCCCCCCTTTTGAGGGCGCTAGGGGGCAGCACACTGCGGTGTTCCCCCGTGCGCCCGTCCGCGACCTCTCCTTGTCGGGACAGCCCGTCTGCGTTACCGTGGTCACGGCCCCTTTTGTGGCGAATGGTGAAGTCGTATTGCTGGAGCGCAAGGCTCCATCGCAACAATCGCCCATTCGTCCCAGAGACGGTGTGCAACCAGCTGAGGGGATTGTGGTCCGTCTCCACGATGAAGTGGCGCCCGTATAGATAGGGTTGCAGACGCTGCAGGGCCCACACTATGGCCAGGCACTCCTTCTCCATTGTAGAATAGGCCACTTCCCTTGGTAACAGCTTCCTGCTCAGGTACAAGACTGGGTGCTCTTGGCTCGCAGAGTCCACCTGGCTGAGCACCGCACCGAGGCCGAAGTCACTGGCGTCGGTCTGTACTACAAACGGCCGCGTGAAGTCGGCTGCCTGTAGCACGGGCGGGCTGGACAGGGCGTCCTTTAGGGCCCGGAAGGCTGTCTCGCAGTCCATTGTCCAATCGACTGCAGAGGGCAGCTTCTTCTTGGTGAGGTCCGTCAAGGGCTTGGCCAGGCTACTATAGCGTGGAACAAACCTCCTATAGTACCCAGCGGTCCCCAAGAAGGACATCACCTGCTTCTTGGTCCTGGGGGTGGGCCAGGATGCGATGGCCTCCACTTTCTCAGGCTCGGGCTTCAGCGTTCCCCCACCTACCCGGTGACCGAGGTACTGGACCTCGCTCATGGCCAGCTGACACTTTCCCGGCTTGATGGTCAAACCTGCCCGGTGGATCCGCCTGAGCACCTGTGCTAGATGCTCTAGGTGGTCCTCCCAGGTGGGACTGAAGACGGCAATGTCATCCAGGTACGCGGCCGCGTACCCTTCAAGTCCCTTGAGCAGGGTGTTGACCATCCGCTGGAAAGTGGCAGGGGCATTCCTCATCCCGAATGGCATCACCGTGGACTCGTACAGTCCAAATGGGGTAATAAAGGCAGAGCGTTCCCTGGCCTTGCGAGTCAGGGGGATCTGCCAATATCCCCGGCTCAGATCCATGATGGTCAGGTACTGAGCCCCGGCCAACTGATCGAGCAGGTCATCGATGCGTGGCATTGGGTACGCATCGGCGACAGTGACAGCATTGAGCCCCCTGTAGTCCACGCAGAACCGAGTGGTTCGGTCCTTCTTAGGGACGAGGACTACAGGCGAGGCCCAAGCGCTGTTGGATGCCTGGATCACCCCCAGGTTCAGCATCTCGTCAATCTCCTGGCGCATGTGTTGCTGCACCTCCAGGGAGACCCGATATGCTGAACGCCGGATCGGGGGATGATCCCCAGTGTCCACGTGATGGACAGCCAAGTCAGTCCTTCCGGGCTGGTTGGTAAACAACCCCCGGAAGGGGTGTAGGGTGGCCCACAGCTGGGACCGTTGGTCCTCCAAGAGCTGGTGGCCAACCTCCACATCCTCAATGGATCCGCCTGCCCTAACCTGGGCTAGCATATCCAAGAGGGTTTCCGCTTCTCCCTCCTCGGGCAGGTTGCACACAGGGAGTGCACATGCCTCCCGCTCATGATGTGCCTTCATCATGTTCACATGGAAGGGCTTCCGCCTTCCACGGGCAGGGTCCAGGGTGACCAGGTACGTCACAGGGTTGAGCTGCTGGTACACGAGGTATGGGCCTTCCCAGGCTGCCTGAAGCTTGTCCTGTGGTACGGGGACCAGTACCCACACCTCTTGACCCACTTGGTAGGTCCTCTCACAAGCGTTCTGGTCGTACCAACGCTTCTGATCGGCCTGGGCTTGAGCCATATTGTCGTGTACCAGTTGCGTCAAGGCCTGCATTTTGTCCCGGAAGCGCATGACATACTCGATAACCGACACTCCAGGGGTGGCCAAATCCCCTTCCCAAGCCTCTTTCACCAGAGCCAGGGGGCCCCGCACACGTCGCCCGTACAGGAGCTCAAACGGTGAGAATCCTGTTGAGGCCTGTGGAACCTCCCGGTAAGCAAATAACAGGTGTGGGAGATACCGCTCCCAGTCACGCCCATGGGAGTCGACCAACATCTTAAGCATCTGCTTTAAGGTGCCATTGAACCGCTCGCACAGGCCATTAGTCTGTGGATGGTACGGGCTGGCCACCAGATGTCGCACCTGGACTTGCTTACAGAGGGTCTCCATCAGCTGGGACATGAATTGGGTCCCCCGGTCGGTGAGCATTTCCTGGGGAAAACCCACTCGGGAGAAAATCTCCAGCAATGCGGTGGCCACCTTGTCAGCCCGAATGGACGACAAGGCCACTGCTTCTGGGTACCGGGTGGCATAGTCCACTACCGTCAGTATGAAGCGTTTCCCGGAGCTGCTGGGGATGGCCAGCGGGCCGACCAGATCCACAGCCACCCTCCTGAAAGGCTCATCGATGATTGGCAGAGATACCAGTGGGGCTTTGGGGCGTGGCCCCGCCTTCCCCACTCTCTGACAGGTTTCACACGAACGGCAGTAGGCAGCCACATCGGCCCCCATTTTTGGCCAGTAGAAATGCTGGTTTAACCTGGCCTTGGTCTTAGCGATCCCTAGGTGTCCGGCCATCGGAATCTCATGTGCGATCCGCAACAACTCCGTCCGGAACGGATAGGGTACCACCAACTGTCGGTCCCTGGGCCACGCCTCCGGTGAACCCTGCTGGACCGTGGCCCGGTACAGCCGTCCTTGGTCCCAGACCACTCGCTCCGGGTCCGAGTCCGAGGGAGGCTGTGCCGCCTGCTCCTTTAGAGCTTTCAGGCTGTCGTCAGCTTCTAACGCTGCCTGAAACTCCTGACTAGATGTGGCCAGAATCGACGAGACTGTCACA
>NW_027443910.1:0-32786 GCF_048569485.1 Anomaloglossus baeobatrachus | reverse complement strand
TGTTCATCTTGTGTAATGAGACTGGTATAAAATTTAGGGCATTAGGTCTGTGTACCTTGGTCTGTGTACTTCTACAAGTGCTTCATAAGTGCTCAGAAATATACCAGAAAGGCAGAGATGTAATTCTGTGGAGTGACTTCTCCATGGTCATCATTCATCTATGATATTGACAATCCATCTGTCTCATTCACAGGTATGAACACTGTTCATTTGAATTGACCCTCTGAATTTCCTGCACAGATCCTAATCTATTCTCATGCTCTGTCTTCACACTTAAAGCTGTTTCTGATATTGGTATGTTAAACTGACCTATCTCTGCTGTGTAATTAGTTATGTGTTGTCTTCTCTCCTGTGAGTTGTTTCCATACATGGTGTAACTCTTTGATCTGCTTCCTTCTCTCTTGCTCACCTGCTGTTCATCTTGTGTAATGAGACTGGTATAAATTTAGGGCATTAGGTCTGTGTACCTTGGTCTGTGTACTTCTACAAGTGCTTCATAAGTGCTCAGAAATATACCAGAAAGCAGAGATGTAATTCTGTGGAGTGACTTCTCCATGGTCATCATTCATCTATGATATTGACAATCCATCTGTCTCATTCACAGGTATGAACACTGTTCATTTGAATTGACCCTCTGAATTTCCTGCACAGATCCTAATCTATTCTCATGCTCTGTCTTCACACTTAAAGCTGTTTCTGATATTGGTATGTTAAACTGACCTATCTCTGCTGTGTAATTAGTTATGTGTTGTCTTCTCTCCTGTGAGTTGTTTCCATACATGGTGTAACTCTTTGATCTGCTTCCTTCTCTCTTGCTCACCTGCTGTTCATCTTGTGTAATGAGACTGGTATAAATTTAGGGCATTAGGTCTGTGTACCTTTACCTTGGTCTGTGTACTTCTACAAGTGCTTCATAAGTGCTCAGAAATATACCAGAAAGCAGAGATGTAATTCTGTGGAGTGACTTCTCCATGGTCACCATTCATCTATGATATTGACAATCCATCTGTCTCATTCACAGGTATGAACACTGTTCATTTGAATTGACCCTCTGAATTTCCTGCACAGATCCTAATCTATTCTCATGCTCTGTCTTCACACTTAAAGCTGTTTCTGATATTGGTATGTTAAACTGACCTATCTCTGCTGTGTAATTAGTTATGTGTTGTCTTCTCTCCTGTGAGTTGTTTCCATACATGGTGTAACTCTTTGATCTGCTTCCTTCTCTCTTGCTCACCTGCTGTTCATCTTGTGTAATGAGACTGGTATAAATTTAGGGCATTAGGTCTGTGTACCTTGGTCTGTGTACTTCTACAAGTGCTTCATAAGTGCTCAGAAATATACCAGAAAGCAGAGATGTAATTCTGTGGAGTGACTTCTCCATGGTCACCATTCATCTATGATATTGACAATCCATCTGTCTCATTCACAGGTATGAACACTGTTCATTTGAATTGACCCTCTGAATTTCCTGCACAGATCCTAATCTATTCTCATGCTCTGTCTTCACACTTAAAGCTGTTTCTGATATTGGTATGTTAAACTGACCTATCTCTGCTGTGTAATTAGTTATGTGTTGTCTTCTCTCCTGTGAGTTGTTTCCATACATGGTGTAACTCTTTGATCTGCTTCCTTCTCTCTTGCTCACCTGCTGTTCATCTTGTGTAATGAGACTGGTATAAATTTAGGGCATTAGGTCTGTGTACCTTGGTCTGTGTACTTCTACAAGTGCTTCATAAGTGCTCAGAAATATACCAGAAAGCAGAGATGTAATTCTGTGGAGTGACTTCTCCATGGTCATCATTCATCTATGATATTGACAATCCATCTGTCTCATTCACAGGTATGAACACTGTTCATTTGAATTGACCCTCTGAATTTCCTGCACAGATCCTAATCTATTCTCATGCTCTGTCTTCACACTTAAAGCTGTTTCTGATATTGGTATGTTAAACTGACCTATCTCTGCTGTGTAATTAGTTATGTGTTGTCTTCTCTCCTGTGAGTTGTTTCCATACATGGTGTAACTCTTTGATCTGCTTCCTTCTCTCTTGCTCACCTGCTGTTCATCTTGTGTAATGAGACTGGTATAAATTTAGGGCATTAGGTCTGTGTACCTTGGTCTGTGTACTTCTACAAGTGCTTCATAAGTGCTCAGAAATATACCAGAAAGCAGAGATGTAATTCTGTGGAGTGACTTCTCCATGGTCATCATTCATCTATGATATTGACAATCCATCTGTCTCATTCACAGGTATGAACACTGTTCATTTGAATTGACCCTCTGAATTTCCTGCACAGATCCTAATCTATTCTCATGCTCTGTCTTCACACTTAAAGCTGTTTCTGATATTGGTATGTTAAACTGACCTATCTCTGCTGTGTAATTAGTTATGTGTTGTCTTCTCTCCTGTGAGTTGTTTCCATACATGGTGTAACTCTTTGATCTGCTTCCTTCTCTCTTGCTCACCTGCTGTTCATCTTGTGTAATGAGACTGGTATAAATTTAGGGCATTAGGTCTGTGTACCTTGGTCTGTGTACTTCTACAAGTGCTTCATAAGTGCTCAGAAATATACCAGAAAGCAGAGATGTAATTCTGTGGAGTGACTTCTCCATGGTCACCATTCATCTATGATATTGACAATCCATCTGTCTCATTCACAGGTATGAACACTGTTCATTTGAATTGACCCTCTGAATTTCCTGCACAGATCCTAATCTATTCTCATGCTCTGTCTTCACACTTAAAGCTGTTTCTGATATTGGTATGTTAAACTGACCTATCTCTGCTGTGTAATTAGTTATGTGTTGTCTTCTCTCCTGTGAGTTGTTTCCATACATGGTGTAACTCTTTGATCTGCTTCCTTCTCTCTTGCTCACCTGCTGTTCATCTTGTGTAATGAGACTGGTATAAATTTAGGGCATTAGGTCTGTGTACCTTGGTCTGTGTACTTCTACAAGTGCTTCATAAGTGCTCAGAAATATACCAGAAAGCAGAGATGTAATTCTGTGGAGTGACTTCTCCATGGTCACCATTCATCTATGATATTGACAATCCATCTGTCTCATTCACAGGTATGAACACTGTTCATTTGAATTGACCCTCTGAATTTCCTGCACAGATCCTAATCTATTCTCATGCTCTGTCTTCACACTTAAAGCTGTTTCTGATATTGGTATGTTAAACTGACCTATCTCTGCTGTGTAATTAGTTATGTGTTGTCTTCTCTCCTGTGAGTTGTTTCCATACATGGTGTAACTCTTTGATCTGCTTCCTTCTCTCTTGCTCACCTGCTGTTCATCTTGTGTAATGAGACTGGTATAAATTTAGGGCATTAGGTCTGTGTACCTTGGTCTGTGTACTTCTACAAGTGCTTCATAAGTGCTCAGAAATATACCAGAAAGCAGAGATGTAATTCTGTGGAGTGACTTCTCCATGGTCATCATTCATCTATGATATTGACAATCCATCTGTCTCATTCACAGGTATGAACACTGTTCATTTGAATTGACCCTCTGAATTTCCTGCACAGATCCTAATCTATTCTCATGCTCTGTCTTCACACTTAAAGCTGTTTCTGATATTGGTATGTTAAACTGACCTATCTCTGCTGTGTAATTAGTTATGTGTTGTCTTCTCTCCTGTGAGTTGTTTCCATACATGGTGTAACTCTTTGATCTGCTTCCTTCTCTCTTGCTCACCTGCTGTTCATCTTGTGTAATGAGACTGGTATAAATTTAGGGCATTAGGTCTGTGTACCTTGGTCTGTGTACTTCTACAAGTGCTTCATAAGTGCTCAGAAATATACCAGAAAGCAGAGATGTAATTCTGTGGAGTGACTTCTCCATGGTCATCATTCATCTATGATATTGACAATCCATCTGTCTCATTCACAGGTATGAACACTGTTCATTTGAATTGACCCTCTGAATTTCCTGCACAGATCCTAATCTATTCTCATGCTCTGTCTTCACACTTAAAGCTGTTTCTGATATTGGTATGTTAAACTGACCTATCTCTGCTGTGTAATTAGTTATGTGTTGTCTTCTCTCCTGTGAGTTGTTTCCATACATGGTGTAACTCTTTGATCTGCTTCCTTCTCTCTTGCTCACCTGCTGTTCATCTTGTGTAATGAGACTGGTATAAATTTAGGGCATTAGGTCTGTGTACCTTGGTCTGTGTACTTCTACAAGTGCTTCATAAGTGCTCAGAAATATACCAGAAAGCAGAGATGTAATTCTGTGGAGTGACTTCTCCATGGTCACCATTCATCTATGATATTGACAATCCATCTGTCTCATTCACAGGTATGAACACTGTTCATTTGAATTGACCCTCTGAATTTCCTGCACAGATCCTAATCTATTCTCATGCTCTGTCTTCACACTTAAAGCTGTTTCTGATATTGGTATGTTAAACTGACCTATCTCTGCTGTGTAATTAGTTATGTGTTGTCTTCTCTCCTGTGAGTTGTTTCCATACATGGTGTAACTCTTTGATCTGCTTCCTTCTCTCTTGCTCACCTGCTGTTCATCTTGTGTAATGAGACTGGTATAAATTTAGGGCATTAGGTCTGTGTACCTTGGTCTGTGTACTTCTACAAGTGCTTCATAAGTGCTCAGAAATATACCAGAAAGCAGAGATGTAATTCTGTGGAGTGACTTCTCCATGGTCACCATTCATCTATGATATTGACAATCCATCTGTCTCATTCACAGGTATGAACACTGTTCATTTGAATTGACCCTCTGAATTTCCTGCACAGATCCTAATCTATTCTCATGCTCTGTCTTCACACTTAAAGCTGTTTCTGATATTGGTATGTTAAACTGACCTATCTCTGCTGTGTAATTAGTTATGTGTTGTCTTCTCTCCTGTGAGTTGTTTCCATACATGGTGTAACTCTTTGATCTGCTTCCTTCTCTCTTGCTCACCTGCTGTTCATCTTGTGTAATGAGACTGGTATAAATTTAGGGCATTAGGTCTGTGTACCTTGGTCTGTGTACTTCTACAAGTGCTTCATAAGTGCTCAGAAATATACCAGAAAGCAGAGATGTAATTCTGTGGAGTGACTTCTCCATGGTCATCATTCATCTATGATATTGACAATCCATCTGTCTCATTCACAGGTATGAACACTGTTCATTTGAATTGACCCTCTGAATTTCCTGCACAGATCCTAATCTATTCTCATGCTCTGTCTTCACACTTAAAGCTGTTTCTGATATTGGTATGTTAAACTGACCTATCTCTGCTGTGTAATTAGTTATGTGTTGTCTTCTCTCCTGTGAGTTGTTTCCATACATGGTGTAACTCTTTGATCTGCTTCCTTCTCTCTTGCTCACCTGCTGTTCATCTTGTGTAATGAGACTGGTATAAATTTAGGGCATTAGGTCTGTGTACCTTGGTCTGTGTACTTCTACAAGTGCTTCATAAGTGCTCAGAAATATACCAGAAAGCAGAGATGTAATTCTGTGGAGTGACTTCTCCATGGTCATCATTCATCTATGATATTGACAATCCATCTGTCTCATTCACAGGTATGAACACTGTTCATTTGAATTGACCCTCTGAATTTCCTGCACAGATCCTAATCTATTCTCATGCTCTGTCTTCACACTTAAAGCTGTTTCTGATATTGGTATGTTAAACTGACCTATCTCTGCTGTGTAATTAGTTATGTGTTGTCTTCTCTCCTGTGAGTTGTTTCCATACATGGTGTAACTCTTTGATCTGCTTCCTTCTCTCTTGCTCACCTGCTGTTCATCTTGTGTAATGAGACTGGTATAAATTTAGGGCATTAGGTCTGTGTACCTTGGTCTGTGTACTTCTACAAGTGCTTCATAAGTGCTCAGAAATATACCAGAAAGCAGAGATGTAATTCTGTGGAGTGACTTCTCCATGGTCACCATTCATCTATGATATTGACAATCCATCTGTCTCATTCACAGGTATGAACACTGTTCATTTGAATTGACCCTCTGAATTTCCTGCACAGATCCTAATCTATTCTCATGCTCTGTCTTCACACTTAAAGCTGTTTCTGATATTGGTATGTTAAACTGACCTATCTCTGCTGTGTAATTAGTTATGTGTTGTCTTCTCTCCTGTGAGTTGTTTCCATACATGGTGTAACTCTTTGATCTGCTTCCTTCTCTCTTGCTCACCTGCTGTTCATCTTGTGTAATGAGACTGGTATAAATTTAGGGCATTAGGTCTGTGTACCTTGGTCTGTGTACTTCTACAAGTGCTTCATAAGTGCTCAGAAATATACCAGAAAGCAGAGATGTAATTCTGTGGAGTGACTTCTCCATGGTCACCATTCATCTATGATATTGACAATCCATCTGTCTCATTCACAGGTATGAACACTGTTCATTTGAATTGACCCTCTGAATTTCCTGCACAGATCCTAATCTATTCTCATGCTCTGTCTTCACACTTAAAGCTGTTTCTGATATTGGTATGTTAAACTGACCTATCTCTGCTGTGTAATTAGTTATGTGTTGTCTTCTCTCCTGTGAGTTGTTTCCATACATGGTGTAACTCTTTGATCTGCTTCCTTCTCTCTTGCTCACCTGCTGTTCATCTTGTGTAATGAGACTGGTATAAATTTAGGGCATTAGGTCTGTGTACCTTGGTCTGTGTACTTCTACAAGTGCTTCATAAGTGCTCAGAAATATACCAGAAAGCAGAGATGTAATTCTGTGGAGTGACTTCTCCATGGTCATCATTCATCTATGATATTGACAATCCATCTGTCTCATTCACAGGTATGAACACTGTTCATTTGAATTGACCCTCTGAATTTCCTGCACAGATCCTAATCTATTCTCATGCTCTGTCTTCACACTTAAAGCTGTTTCTGATATTGGTATGTTAAACTGACCTATCTCTGCTGTGTAATTAGTTATGTGTTGTCTTCTCTCCTGTGAGTTGTTTCCATACATGGTGTAACTCTTTGATCTGCTTCCTTCTCTCTTGCTCACCTGCTGTTCATCTTGTGTAATGAGACTGGTATAAATTTAGGGCATTAGGTCTGTGTACCTTGGTCTGTGTACTTCTACAAGTGCTTCATAAGTGCTCAGAAATATACCAGAAAGCAGAGATGTAATTCTGTGGAGTGACTTCTCCATGGTCACCATTCATCTATGATATTGACAATCCATCTGTCTCATTCACAGGTATGAACACTGTTCATTTGAATTGACCCTCTGAATTTCCTGCACAGATCCTAATCTATTCTCATGCTCTGTCTTCACACTTAAAGCTGTTTCTGATATTGGTATGTTAAACTGACCTATCTCTGCTGTGTAATTAGTTATGTGTTGTCTTCTCTCCTGTGAGTTGTTTCCATACATGGTGTAACTCTTTGATCTGCTTCCTTCTCTCTTGCTCACCTGCTGTTCATCTTGTGTAATGAGACTGGTATAAATTTAGGGCATTAGGTCTGTGTACCTTGGTCTGTGTACTTCTACAAGTGCTTCATAAGTGCTCAGAAATATACCAGAAAGCAGAGATGTAATTCTGTGGAGTGACTTCTCCATGGTCATCATTCATCTATGATATTGACAATCCATCTGTCTCATTCACAGGTATGAACACTGTTCATTTGAATTGACCCTCTGAATTTCCTGCACAGATCCTAATCTATTCTCATGCTCTGTCTTCACACTTAAAGCTGTTTCTGATATTGGTATGTTAAACTGACCTATCTCTGCTGTGTAATTAGTTATGTGTTGTCTTCTCTCCTGTGAGTTGTTTCCATACATGGTGTAACTCTTTGATCTGCTTCCTTCTCTCTTGCTCACCTGCTGTTCATCTTGTGTAATGAGACTGGTATAAATTTAGGGCATTAGGTCTGTGTACCTTGGTCTGTGTACTTCTACAAGTGCTTCATAAGTGCTCAGAAATATACCAGAAAGCAGAGATGTAATTCTGTGGAGTGACTTCTCCATGGTCATCATTCATCTATGATATTGACAATCCATCTGTCTCATTCACAGGTATGAACACTGTTCATTTGAATTGACCCTCTGAATTTCCTGCACAGATCCTAATCTATTCTCATGCTCTGTCTTCACACTTAAAGCTGTTTCTGATATTGGTATGTTAAACTGACCTATCTCTGCTGTGTAATTAGTTATGTGTTGTCTTCTCTCCTGTGAGTTGTTTCCATACATGGTGTAACTCTTTGATCTGCTTCCTTCTCTCTTGCTCACCTGCTGTTCATCTTGTGTAATGAGACTGGTATAAATTTAGGGCATTAGGTCTGTGTACCTTGGTCTGTGTACTTCTACAAGTGCTTCATAAGTGCTCAGAAATATACCAGAAAGCAGAGATGTAATTCTGTGGAGTGACTTCTCCATGGTCATCATTCATCTATGATATTGACAATCCATCTGTCTCATTCACAGGTATGAACACTGTTCATTTGAATTGACCCTCTGAATTTCCTGCACAGATCCTAATCTATTCTCATGCTCTGTCTTCACACTTAAAGCTGTTTCTGATATTGGTATGTTAAACTGACCTATCTCTGCTGTGTAATTAGTTATGTGTTGTCTTCTCTCCTGTGAGTTGTTTCCATACATGGTGTAACTCTTTGATCTGCTTCCTTCTCTCTTGCTCACCTGCTGTTCATCTTGTGTAATGAGACTGGTATAAATTTAGGGCATTAGGTCTGTGTACCTTGGTCTGTGTACTTCTACAAGTGCTTCATAAGTGCTCAGAAATATACCAGAAAGCAGAGATGTAATTCTGTGGAGTGACTTCTCCATGGTCACCATTCATCTATGATATTGACAATCCATCTGTCTCATTCACAGGTATGAACACTGTTCATTTGAATTGACCCTCTGAATTTCCTGCACAGATCCTAATCTATTCTCATGCTCTGTCTTCACACTTAAAGCTGTTTCTGATATTGGTATGTTAAACTGACCTATCTCTGCTGTGTAATTAGTTATGTGTTGTCTTCTCTCCTGTGAGTTGTTTCCATACATGGTGTAACTCTTTGATCTGCTTCCTTCTCTCTTGCTCACCTGCTGTTCATCTTGTGTAATGAGACTGGTATAAATTTAGGGCATTAGGTCTGTGTACCTTGGTCTGTGTACTTCTACAAGTGCTTCATAAGTGCTCAGAAATATACCAGAAAGCAGAGATGTAATTCTGTGGAGTGACTTCTCCATGGTCACCATTCATCTATGATATTGACAATCCATCTGTCTCATTCACAGGTATGAACACTGTTCATTTGAATTGACCCTCTGAATTTCCTGCACAGATCCTAATCTATTCTCATGCTCTGTCTTCACACTTAAAGCTGTTTCTGATATTGGTATGTTAAACTGACCTATCTCTGCTGTGTAATTAGTTATGTGTTGTCTTCTCTCCTGTGAGTTGTTTCCATACATGGTGTAACTCTTTGATCTGCTTCCTTCTCTCTTGCTCACCTGCTGTTCATCTTGTGTAATGAGACTGGTATAAATTTAGGGCATTAGGTCTGTGTACCTTGGTCTGTGTACTTCTACAAGTGCTTCATAAGTGCTCAGAAATATACCAGAAAGCAGAGATGTAATTCTGTGGAGTGACTTCTCCATGGTCACCATTCATCTATGATATTGACAATCCATCTGTCTCATTCACAGGTATGAACACTGTTCATTTGAATTGACCCTCTGAATTTCCTGCACAGATCCTAATCTATTCTCATGCTCTGTCTTCACACTTAAAGCTGTTTCTGATATTGGTATGTTAAACTGACCTATCTCTGCTGTGTAATTAGTTATGTGTTGTCTTCTCTCCTGTGAGTTGTTTCCATACATGGTGTAACTCTTTGATCTGCTTCCTTCTCTCTTGCTCACCTGCTGTTCATCTTGTGTAATGAGACTGGTATAAATTTAGGGCATTAGGTCTGTGTACCTTGGTCTGTGTACTTCTACAAGTGCTTCATAAGTGCTCAGAAATATACCAGAAAGCAGAGATGTAATTCTGTGGAGTGACTTCTCCATGGTCATCATTCATCTATGATATTGACAATCCATCTGTCTCATTCACAGGTATGAACACTGTTCATTTGAATTGACCCTCTGAATTTCCTGCACAGATCCTAATCTATTCTCATGCTCTGTCTTCACACTTAAAGCTGTTTCTGATATTGGTATGTTAAACTGACCTATCTCTGCTGTGTAATTAGTTATGTGTTGTCTTCTCTCCTGTGAGTTGTTTCCATACATGGTGTAACTCTTTGATCTGCTTCCTTCTCTCTTGCTCACCTGCTGTTCATCTTGTGTAATGAGACTGGTATAAATTTAGGGCATTAGGTCTGTGTACCTTGGTCTGTGTACTTCTACAAGTGCTTCATAAGTGCTCAGAAATATACCAGAAAGCAGAGATGTAATTCTGTGGAGTGACTTCTCCATGGTCACCATTCATCTATGATATTGACAATCCATCTGTCTCATTCACAGGTATGAACACTGTTCATTTGAATTGACCCTCTGAATTTCCTGCACAGATCCTAATCTATTCTCATGCTCTGTCTTCACACTTAAAGCTGTTTCTGATATTGGTATGTTAAACTGACCTATCTCTGCTGTGTAATTAGTTATGTGTTGTTTTCTCTCCTGTGAGTTGTTTCCATACATGGTGTAACTCTTTGATCTGCTTCCTTCTCTCTTGCTCACCTGCTGTTCATCTTGTGTAATGAGACTGGTATAAATTTAGGGCATTAGGTCTGTGTACCTTGGTCTGTGTACTTCTACAAGTGCTTCATAAGTGCTCAGAAATATACCAGAAAGCAGAGATGTAATTCTGTGGAGTGACTTCTCCATGGTCATCATTCATCTATGATATTGACAATCCATCTGTCTCATTCACAGGTATGAACACTGTTCATTTGAATTGACCCTCTGAATTTCCTGCACAGATCCTAATCTATTCTCATGCTCTGTCTTCACACTTAAAGCTGTTTCTGATATTGGTATGTTAAACTGACCTATCTCTGCTGTGTAATTAGTTATGTGTTGTCTTCTCTCCTGTGAGTTGTTTCCATACATGGTGTAACTCTTTGATCTGCTTCCTTCTCTCTTGCTCACCTGCTGTTCATCTTGTGTAATGAGACTGGTATAAATTTAGGGCATTAGGTCTGTGTACCTTGGTCTGTGTACTTCTACAAGTGCTTCATAAGTGCTCAGAAATATACCAGAAAGCAGAGATGTAATTCTGTGGAGTGACTTCTCCATGGTCATCATTCATCTATGATATTGACAATCCATCTGTCTCATTCACAGGTATGAACACTGTTCATTTGAATTGACCCTCTGAATTTCCTGCACAGATCCTAATCTATTCTCATGCTCTGTCTTCACACTTAAAGCTGTTTCTGATATTGGTATGTTAAACTGACCTATCTCTGCTGTGTAATTAGTTATGTGTTGTCTTCTCTCCTGTGAGTTGTTTCCATACATGGTGTAACTCTTTGATCTGCTTCCTTCTCTCTTGCTCACCTGCTGTTCATCTTGTGTAATGAGACTGGTATAAATTTAGGGCATTAGGTCTGTGTACCTTGGTCTGTGTACTTCTACAAGTGCTTCATAAGTGCTCAGAAATATACCAGAAAGCAGAGATGTAATTCTGTGGAGTGACTTCTCCATGGTCATCATTCATCTATGATATTGACAATCCATCTGTCTCATTCACAGGTATGAACACTGTTCATTTGAATTGACCCTCTGAATTTCCTGCACAGATCCTAATCTATTCTCATGCTCTGTCTTCACACTTAAAGCTGTTTCTGATATTGGTATGTTAAACTGACCTATCTCTGCTGTGTAATTAGTTATGTGTTGTCTTCTCTCCTGTGAGTTGTTTCCATACATGGTGTAACTCTTTGATCTGCTTCCTTCTCTCTTGCTCACCTGCTGTTCATCTTGTGTAATGAGACTGGTATAAATTTAGGGCATTAGGTCTGTGTACCTTGGTCTGTGTACTTCTACAAGTGCTTCATAAGTGCTCAGAAATATACCAGAAAGCAGAGATGTAATTCTGTGGAGTGACTTCTCCATGGTCATCATTCATCTATGATATTGACAATCCATCTGTCT
This sequence comes from Anomaloglossus baeobatrachus, assembly GCF_048569485.1. Lineage (NCBI taxonomy): Eukaryota > Metazoa > Chordata > Amphibia > Anura > Aromobatidae > Anomaloglossus > Anomaloglossus baeobatrachus. The sequence goes on along the minus strand of NW_027443910.1, from coordinate 20,677 downwards.
CATTCACAGGTATGAACACTGTTCATTTGAATTGACCCTCTGAATTTCCTGCACAGATCCTAATCTATTCTCATGCTCTGTCTTCACACTTAAAGCTGTTTCTGATATTGGTATGTTAAACTGACCTATCTCTGCTGTGTAATTAGTTATGTGTTGTCTTCTCTCCTGTGAGTTGTTTCCATACATGGTGTAACTCTTTGATCTGCTTCCTTCTCTCTTGCTCACCTGCTGTTCATCTTGTGTAATGAGACTGGTATAAATTTAGGGCATTAGGTCTGTGTACCTTGGTCTGTGTACTTCTACAAGTGCTTCATAAGTGCTCAGAAATATACCAGAAAGCAGAGATGTAATTCTGTGGAGTGACTTCTCCATGGTCACCATTCATCTATGATATTGACAATCCATCTTTCTCATTCACAGGTATGAACACTGTTCATTTGAATTGACCCTCTGAATTTCCTGCACAGATCCTAATCTATTCTCATGCTCTGTCTTCACACTTAAAGCTGTTTCTGATATTGGTATGTTAAACTGACCTATCTCTGCTGTGTAATTAGTTATGTGTTGTCTTCTCTCCTGTGAGTTGTTTCCATACATGGTGTAACTCTTTGATCTGCTTCCTTCTCTCTTGCTCACCTGCTGTTCATCTTGTGTAATGAGACTGGTATAAATTTAGGGCATTAGGTCTGTGTACCTTGGTCTGTGTACTTCTACAAGTGCTTCATAAGTGCTCAGAAATATACCAGAAAGCAGAGATGTAATTCTGTGGAGTGACTTCTCCATGGTCATCATTCATCTATGATATTGACAATCCATCTGTCTCATTCACAGGTATGAACACTGTTCATTTGAATTGACCCTCTGAATTTCCTGCACAGATCCTAATCTATTCTCATGCTCTGTCTTCACACTTAAAGCTGTTTCTGATATTGGTATGTTAAACTGACCTATCTCTGCTGTGTAATTAGTTATGTGTTGTCTTCTCTCCTGTGAGTTGTTTCCATACATGGTGTAACTCTTTGATCTGCTTCCTTCTCTCTTGCTCACCTGCTGTTCATCTTGTGTAATGAGACTGGTATAAATTTAGGGCATTAGGTCTGTGTACCTTGGTCTGTGTACTTCTACAAGTGCTTCATAAGTGCTCAGAAATATACCAGAAAGCAGAGATGTAATTCTGTGGAGTGACTTCTCCATGGTCACCATTCATCTATGATATTGACAATCCATCTGTCTCATTCACAGGTATGAACACTGTTCATTTGAATTGACCCTCTGAATTTCCTGCACAGATCCTAATCTATTCTCATGCTCTGTCTTCACACTTAAAGCTGTTTCTGATATTGGTATGTTAAACTGACCTATCTCTGCTGTGTAATTAGTTATGTGTTGTCTTCTCTCCTGTGAGTTGTTTCCATACATGGTGTAACTCTTTGATCTGCTTCCTTCTCTCTTGCTCACCTGCTGTTCATCTTGTGTAATGAGACTGGTATAAATTTAGGGCATTAGGTCTGTGTACCTTGGTCTGTGTACTTCTACAAGTGCTTCATAAGTGCTCAGAAATATACCAGAAAGCAGAGATGTAATTCTGTGGAGTGACTTCTCCATGGTCATCATTCATCTATGATATTGACAATCCATCTGTCTCATTCACAGGTATGAACACTGTTCATTTGAATTGACCCTCTGAATTTCCTGCACAGATCCTAATCTATTCTCATGCTCTGTCTTCACACTTAAAGCTGTTTCTGATATTGGTATGTTAAACTGACCTATCTCTGCTGTGTAATTAGTTATGTGTTGTCTTCTCTCCTGTGAGTTGTTTCCATACATGGTGTAACTCTTTGATCTGCTTCCTTCTCTCTTGCTCACCTGCTGTTCATCTTGTGTAATGAGACTGGTATAAATTTAGGGCATTAGGTCTGTGTACCTTGGTCTGTGTACTTCTACAAGTGCTTCATAAGTGCTCAGAAATATACCAGAAAGCAGAGATGTAATTCTGTGGAGTGACTTCTCCATGGTCATCATTCATCTATGATATTGACAATCCATCTGTCTCATTCACAGGTATGAACACTGTTCATTTGAATTGACCCTCTGAATTTCCTGCACAGATCCTAATCTATTCTCATGCTCTGTCTTCACACTTAAAGCTGTTTCTGATATTGGTATGTTAAACTGACCTATCTCTGCTGTGTAATTAGTTATGTGTTGTCTTCTCTCCTGTGAGTTGTTTCCATACATGGTGTAACTCTTTGATCTGCTTCCTTCTCTCTTGCTCACCTGCTGTTCATCTTGTGTAATGAGACTGGTATAAATTTAGGGCATTAGGTCTGTGTACCTTGGTCTGTGTACTTCTACAAGTGCTTCATAAGTGCTCAGAAATATACCAGAAAGCAGAGATGTAATTCTGTGGAGTGACTTCTCCATGGTCATCATTCATCTATGATATTGACAATCCATCTGTCTCATTCACAGGTATGAACACTGTTCATTTGAATTGACCCTCTGAATTTCCTGCACAGATCCTAATCTATTCTCATGCTCTGTCTTCACACTTAAAGCTGTTTCTGATATTGGTATGTTAAACTGACCTATCTCTGCTGTGTAATTAGTTATGTGTTGTCTTCTCTCCTGTGAGTTGTTTCCATACATGGTGTAACTCTTTGATCTGCTTCCTTCTCTCTTGCTCACCTGCTGTTCATCTTGTGTAATGAGACTGGTATAAATTTAGGGCATTAGGTCTGTGTACCTTGGTCTGTGTACTTCTACAAGTGCTTCATAAGTGCTCAGAAATATACCAGAAAGCAGAGATGTAATTCTGTGGAGTGACTTCTCCATGGTCATCATTCATCTATGATATTGACAATCCATCTGTCTCATTCACAGGTATGAACACTGTTCATTTGAATTGACCCTCTGAATTTCCTGCACAGATCCTAATCTATTCTCATGCTCTGTCTTCACACTTAAAGCTGTTTCTGATATTGGTATGTTAAACTGACCTATCTCTGCTGTGTAATTAGTTATGTGTTGTCTTCTCTCCTGTGAGTTGTTTCCATACATGGTGTAACTCTTTGATCTGCTTCCTTCTCTCTTGCTCACCTGCTGTTCATCTTGTGTAATGAGACTGGTATAAATTTAGGGCATTAGGTCTGTGTACCTTGGTCTGTGTACTTCTACAAGTGCTTCATAAGTGCTCAGAAATATACCAGAAAGCAGAGATGTAATTCTGTGGCGTGACTTCTCCATGGTCACCATTCATCTATGATATTGACAATCCATCTGTCTCATTCACAGGTATGAACACTGTTCATTTGAATTGACCCTCTGAATTTCCTGCACAGATCCTAATCTATTCTCATGCTCTGTCTTCACACTTAAAGCTGTTTCTGATATTGGTATGTTAAACTGACCTATCTCTGCTGTGTAATTAGTTATGTGTTGTCTTCTCTCCTGTGAGTTGTTTCCATACATGGTGTAACTCTTTGATCTGCTTCCTTCTCTCTTGCTCACCTGCTGTTCATCTTGTGTAATGAGACTGGTATAAATTTAGGGCATTAGGTCTGTGTACCTTGGTCTGTGTACTTCTACAAGTGCTTCATAAGTGCTCAGAAATATACCAGAAAGCAGAGATGTAATTCTGTGGAGTGACTTCTCCATGGTCATCATTCATCTATGATATTGACAATCCATCTGTCTCATTCACAGGTATGAACACTGTTCATTTGAATTGACCCTCTGAATTTCCTGCACAGATCCTAATCTATTCTCATGCTCTGTCTTCACACTTAAAGCTGTTTCTGATATTGGTATGTTAAACTGACCTATCTCTGCTGTGTAATTAGTTATGTGTTGTCTTCTCTCCTGTGAGTTGTTTCCATACATGGTGTAACTCTTTGATCTGCTTCCTTCTCTCTTGCTCACCTGCTGTTCATCTTGTGTAATGAGACTGGTATAAATTTAGGGCATTAGGTCTGTGTACCTTGGTCTGTGTACTTCTACAAGTGCTTCATAAGTGCTCAGAAATATACCAGAAAGCAGAGATGTAATTCTGTGGAGTGACTTCTCCATGGTCATCATTCATCTATGATATTGACAATCCATCTGTCTCATTCACAGGTATGAACACTGTTCATTTGAATTGACCCTCTGAATTTCCTGCACAGATCCTAATCTATTCTCATGCTCTGTCTTCACACTTAAAGCTGTTTCTGATATTGGTATGTTAAACTGACCTATCTCTGCTGTGTAATTAGTTATGTGTTGTCTTCTCTCCTGTGAGTTGTTTCCATACATGGTGTAACTCTTTGATCTGCTTCCTTCTCTCTTGCTCACCTGCTGTTCATCTTGTGTAATGAGACTGGTATAAATTTAGGGCATTAGGTCTGTGTACCTTGGTCTGTGTACTTCTACAAGTGCTTCATAAGTGCTCAGAAATATACCAGAAAGCAGAGATGTAATTCTGTGGCGTGACTTCTCCATGGTCATCATTCATCTATGATATTGACAATCCATCTGTCTCATTCACAGGTATGAACACTGTTCATTTGAATTGACCCTCTGAATTTCCTGCACAGATCCTAATCTATTCTCATGCTCTGTCTTCACACTTAAAGCTGTTTCTGATATTGGTATGTTAAACTGACCTATCTCTGCTGTGTAATTAGTTATGTGTTGTCTTCTCTCCTGTGAGTTGTTTCCATACATGGTGTAACTCTTTGATCTGCTTCCTTCTCTCTTGCTCACCTGCTGTTCATCTTGTGTAATGAGACTGGTATAAATTTAGGGCATTAGGTCTGTGTACCTTGGTCTGTGTACTTCTACAAGTGCTTCATAAGTGCTCAGAAATATACCAGAAAGCAGAGATGTAATTCTGTGGCGTGACTTCTCCATGGTCACCATTCATCTATGATATTGACAATCCATCTGTCTCATTCACAGGTATGAACACTGTTCATTTGAATTGACCCTCTGAATTTCCTGCACAGATCCTAATCTATTCTCATGCTCTGTCTTCACACTTAAAGCTGTTTCTGATATTGGTATGTTAAACTGACCTATCTCTGCTGTGTAATTAGTTATGTGTTGTCTTCTCTCCTGTGAGTTGTTTCCATACATGGTGTAACTCTTTGATCTGCTTCCTTCTCTCTTGCTCACCTGCTGTTCATCTTGTGTAATGAGACTGGTATAAATTTAGGGCATTAGGTCTGTGTACCTTGGTCTGTGTACTTCTACAAGTGCTTCATAAGTGCTCAGAAATATACCAGAAAGCAGAGATGTAATTCTGTGGAGTGACTTCTCCATGGTCATCATTCATCTATGATATTGACAATCCATCTGTCTCATTCACAGGTATGAACACTGTTCATTTGAATTGACCCTCTGAATTTCCTGCACAGATCCTAATCTATTCTCATGCTCTGTCTTCACACTTAAAGCTGTTTCTGATATTGGTATGTTAAACTGACCTATCTCTGCTGTGTAATTAGTTATGTGTTGTCTTCTCTCCTGTGAGTTGTTTCCATACATGGTGTAACTCTTTGATCTGCTTCCTTCTCTCTTGCTCACCTGCTGTTCATCTTGTGTAATGAGACTGGTATAAATTTAGGGCATTAGGTCTGTGTACCTTGGTCTGTGTACTTCTACAAGTGCTTCATAAGTGCTCAGAAATATACCAGAAAGCAGAGATGTAATTCTGTGGAGTGACTTCTCCATGGTCATCATTCATCTATGATATTGACAATCCATCTGTCTCATTCACAGGTATGAACACTGTTCATTTGAATTGACCCTCTGAATTTCCTGCACAGATCCTAATCTATTCTCATGCTCTGTCTTCACACTTAAAGCTGTTTCTGATATTGGTATGTTAAACTGACCTATCTCTGCTGTGTAATTAGTTATGTGTTGTCTTCTCTCCTGTGAGTTGTTTCCATACATGGTGTAACTCTTTGATCTGCTTCCTTCTCTCTTGCTCACCTGCTGTTCATCTTGTGTAATGAGACTGGTATAAATTTAGGGCATTAGGTCTGTGTACCTTGGTCTGTGTACTTCTACAAGTGCTTCATAAGTGCTCAGAAATATACCAGAAAGCAGAGATGTAATTCTGTGGCGTGACTTCTCCATGGTCATCATTCATCTATGATATTGACAATCCATCTGTCTCATTCACAGGTATGAACACTGTTCATTTGAATTGACCCTCTGAATTTCCTGCACAGATCCTAATCTATTCTCATGCTCTGTCTTCACACTTAAAGCTGTTTCTGATATTGGTATGTTAAACTGACCTATCTCTGCTGTGTAATTAGTTATGTGTTGTCTTCTCTCCTGTGAGTTGTTTCCATACATGGTGTAACTCTTTGATCTGCTTCCTTCTCTCTTGCTCACCTGCTGTTCATCTTGTGTAATGAGACTGGTATAAATTTAGGGCATTAGGTCTGTGTACCTTGGTCTGTGTACTTCTACAAGTGCTTCATAAGTGCTCAGAAATATACCAGAAAGCAGAGATGTAATTCTGTGGCGTGACTTCTCCATGGTCATCATTCATCTATGATATTGACAATCCATCTGTCTCATTCACAGGTATGAACACTGTTCATTTGAATTGACCCTCTGAATTTCCTGCACAGATCCTAATCTATTCTCATGCTCTGTCTTCACACTTAAAGCTGTTTCTGATATTGGTATGTTAAACTGACCTATCTCTGCTGTGTAATTAGTTATGTGTTGTCTTCTCTCCTGTGAGTTGTTTCCATACATGGTGTAACTCTTTGATCTGCTTCCTTCTCTCTTGCTCACCTGCTGTTCATCTTGTGTAATGAGACTGGTATAAATTTAGGGCATTAGGTCTGTGTACCTTGGTCTGTGTACTTCTACAAGTGCTTCATAAGTGCTCAGAAATATACCAGAAAGCAGAGATGTAATTCTGTGGAGTGACTTCTCCATGGTCATCATTCATCTATGATATTGACAATCCATCTGTCTCATTCACAGGTATGAACACTGTTCATTTGAATTGACCCTCTGAATTTCCTGCACAGATCCTAATCTATTCTCATGCTCTGTCTTCACACTTAAAGCTGTTTCTGATATTGGTATGTTAAACTGACCTATCTCTGCTGTGTAATTAGTTATGTGTTGTCTTCTCTCCTGTGAGTTGTTTCCATACATGGTGTAACTCTTTGATCTGCTTCCTTCTCTCTTGCTCACCTGCTGTTCATCTTGTGTAATGAGACTGGTATAAATTTAGGGCATTAGGTCTGTGTACCTTGGTCTGTGTACTTCTACAAGTGCTTCATAAGTGCTCAGAAATATACCAGAAAGCAGAGATGTAATTCTGTGGAGTGACTTCTCCATGGTCATCATTCATCTATGATATTGACAATCCATCTGTCTCATTCACAGGTATGAACACTGTTCATTTGAATTGACCCTCTGAATTTCCTGCACAGATCCTAATCTATTCTCATGCTCTGTCTTCACACTTAAAGCTGTTTCTGATATTGGTATGTTAAACTGACCTATCTCTGCTGTGTAATTAGTTATGTGTTGTCTTCTCTCCTGTGAGTTGTTTCCATACATGGTGTAACTCTTTGATCTGCTTCCTTCTCTCTTGCTCACCTGCTGTTCATCTTGTGTAATGAGACTGGTATAAATTTAGGGCATTAGGTCTGTGTACCTTGGTCTGTGTACTTCTACAAGTGCTTCATAAGTGCTCAGAAATATACCAGAAAGCAGAGATGTAATTCTGTGGAGTGACTTCTCCATGGTCATCATTCATCTATGATATTGACAATCCATCTGTCTCATTCACAGGTATGAACACTGTTCATTTGAATTGACCCTCTGAATTTCCTGCACAGATCCTAATCTATTCTCATGCTCTGTCTTCACACTTAAAGCTGTTTCTGATATTGGTATGTTAAACTGACCTATCTCTGCTGTGTAATTAGTTATGTGTTGTCTTCTCTCCTGTGAGTTGTTTCCATACATGGTGTAACTCTTTGATCTGCTTCCTTCTCTCTTGCTCACCTGCTGTTCATCTTGTGTAATGAGACTGGTATAAATTTAGGGCATTAGGTCTGTGTACCTTGGTCTGTGTACTTCTACAAGTGCTTCATAAGTGCTCAGAAATATACCAGAAAGCAGAGATGTAATTCTGTGGAGTGACTTCTCCATGGTCACCATTCATCTATGATATTGACAATCCATCTGTCTCATTCACAGGTATGAACACTGTTCATTTGAATTGACCCTCTGAATTTCCTGCACAGATCCTAATCTATTCTCATGCTCTGTCTTCACACTTAAAGCTGTTTCTGATATTGGTATGTTAAACTGACCTATCTCTGCTGTGTAATTAGTTATGTGTTGTCTTCTCTCCTGTGAGTTGTTTCCATACATGGTGTAACTCTTTGATCTGCTTCCTTCTCTCTTGCTCACCTGCTGTTCATCTTGTGTAATGAGACTGGTATAAATTTAGGGCATTAGGTCTGTGTACCTTGGTCTGTGTACTTCTACAAGTGCTTCATAAGTGCTCAGAAATATACCAGAAAGCAGAGATGTAATTCTGTGGAGTGACTTCTCCATGGTCACCATTCATCTATGATATTGACAATCCATCTGTCTCATTCACAGGTATGAACACTGTTCATTTGAATTGACCCTCTGAATTTCCTGCACAGATCCTAATCTATTCTCATGCTCTGTCTTCACACTTAAAGCTGTTTCTGATATTGGTATGTTAAACTGACCTATCTCTGCTGTGTAATTAGTTATGTGTTGTCTTCTCTCCTGTGAGTTGTTTCCATACATGGTGTAACTCTTTGATCTGCTTCCTTCTCTCTTGCTCACCTGCTGTTCATCTTGTGTAATGAGACTGGTATAAATTTAGGGCATTAGGTCTGTGTACCTTGGTCTGTGTACTTCTACAAGTGCTTCATAAGTGCTCAGAAATATACCAGAAAGCAGAGATGTAATTCTGTGGAGTGACTTCTCCATGGTCATCATTCATCTATGATATTGACAATCCATCTGTCTCATTCACAGGTATGAACACTGTTCATTTGAATTGACCCTCTGAATTTCCTGCACAGATCCTAATCTATTCTCATGCTCTGTCTTCACACTTAAAGCTGTTTCTGATATTGGTATGTTAAACTGACCTATCTCTGCTGTGTAATTAGTTATGTGTTGTCTTCTCTCCTGTGAGTTGTTTCCATACATGGTGTAACTCTTTGATCTGCTTCCTTCTCTCTTGCTCACCTGCTGTTCATCTTGTGTAATGAGACTGGTATAAATTTAGGGCATTAGGTCTGTGTACCTTGGTCTGTGTACTTCTACAAGTGCTTCATAAGTGCTCAGAAATATACCAGAAAGCAGAGATGTAATTCTGTGGAGTGACTTCTCCATGGTCACCATTCATCTATGATATTGACAATCCATCTGTCTCATTCACAGGTATGAACACTGTTCATTTGAATTGACCCTCTGAATTTCCTGCACAGATCCTAATCTATTCTCATGCTCTGTCTTCACACTTAAAGCTGTTTCTGATATTGGTATGTTAAACTGACCTATCTCTGCTGTGTAATTAGTTATGTGTTGTCTTCTCTCCTGTGAGTTGTTTCCATACATGGTGTAACTCTTTGATCTGCTTCCTTCTCTCTTGCTCACCTGCTGTTCATCTTGTGTAATGAGACTGGTATAAATTTAGGGCATTAGGTCTGTGTACCTTGGTCTGTGTACTTCTACAAGTGCTTCATAAGTGCTCAGAAATATACCAGAAAGCAGAGATGTAATTCTGTGGAGTGACTTCTCCATGGTCACCATTCATCTATGATATTGACAATCCATCTGTCTCATTCACAGGTATGAACACTGTTCATTTGAATTGACCCTCTGAATTTCCTGCACAGATCCTAATCTATTCTCATGCTCTGTCTTCACACTTAAAGCTGTTTCTGATATTGGTATGTTAAACTGACCTATCTCTGCTGTGTAATTAGTTATGTGTTGTCTTCTCTCCTGTGAGTTGTTTCCATACATGGTGTAACTCTTTGATCTGCTTCCTTCTCTCTTGCTCACCTGCTGTTCATCTTGTGTAATGAGACTGGTATAAATTTAGGGCATTAGGTCTGTGTACCTTGGTCTGTGTACTTCTACAAGTGCTTCATAAGTGCTCAGAAATATACCAGAAAGCAGAGATGTAATTCTGTGGAGTGACTTCTCCATGGTCACCATTCATCTATGATATTGACAATCCATCTGTCTCATTCACAGGTATGAACACTGTTCATTTGAATTGACCCTCTGAATTTCCTGCACAGATCCTAATCTATTCTCATGCTCTGTCTTCACACTTAAAGCTGTTTCTGATATTGGTATGTTAAACTGACCTATCTCTGCTGTGTAATTAGTTATGTGTTGTCTTCTCTCCTGTGAGTTGTTTCCATACATGGTGTAACTCTTTGATCTGCTTCCTTCTCTCTTGCTCACCTGCTGTTCATCTTGTGTAATGAGACTGGTATAAATTTAGGGCATTAGGTCTGTGTACCTTGGTCTGTGTACTTCTACAAGTGCTTCATAAGTGCTCAGAAATATACCAGAAAGCAGAGATGTAATTCTGTGGAGTGACTTCTCCATGGTCATCATTCATCTATGATATTGACAATCCATCTGTCTCATTCACAGGTATGAACACTGTTCATTTGAATTGACCCTCTGAATTTCCTGCACAGATCCTAATCTATTCTCATGCTCTGTCTTCACACTTAAAGCTGTTTCTGATATTGGTATGTTAAACTGACCTATCTCTGCTGTGTAATTAGTTATGTGTTGTCTTCTCTCCTGTGAGTTGTTTCCATACATGGTGTAACTCTTTGATCTGCTTCCTTCTCTCTTGCTCACCTGCTGTTCATCTTGTGTAATGAGACTGGTATAAATTTAGGGCATTAGGTCTGTGTACCTTGGTCTGTGTACTTCTACAAGTGCTTCATAAGTGCTCAGAAATATACCAGAAAGCAGAGATGTAATTCTGTGGCGTGACTTCTCCATGGTCACCATTCATCTATGATATTGACAATCCATCTGTCTCATTCACAGGTATGAACACTGTTCATTTGAATTGACCCTCTGAATTTCCTGCACAGATCCTAATCTATTCTCATGCTCTGTCTTCACACTTAAAGCTGTTTCTGATATTGGTATGTTAAACTGACCTATCTCTGCTGTGTAATTAGTTATGTGTTGTCTTCTCTCCTGTGAGTTGTTTCCATACATGGTGTAACTCTTTGATCTGCTTCCTTCTCTCTTGCTCACCTGCTGTTCATCTTGTGTAATGAGACTGGTATAAATTTAGGGCATTAGGTCTGTGTACCTTGGTCTGTGTACTTCTACAAGTGCTTCATAAGTGCTCAGAAATATACCAGAAAGCAGAGATGTAATTCTGTGGAGTGACTTCTCCATGGTCATCATTCATCTATGATATTGACAATCCATCTGTCTCATTCACAGGTATGAACACTGTTCATTTGAATTGACCCTCTGAATTTCCTGCACAGATCCTAATCTATTCTCATGCTCTGTCTTCACACTTAAAGCTGTTTCTGATATTGGTATGTTAAACTGACCTATCTCTGCTGTGTAATTAGTTATGTGTTGTCTTCTCTCCTGTGAGTTGTTTCCATACATGGTGTAACTCTTTGATCTGCTTCCTTCTCTCTTGCTCACCTGCTGTTCATCTTGTGTAATGAGACTGGTATAAATTTAGGGCATTAGGTCTGTGTACCTTGGTCTGTGTACTTCTACAAGTGCTTCATAAGTGCTCAGAAATATACCAGAAAGCAGAGATGTAATTCTGTGGCGTGACTTCTCCATGGTCATCATTCATCTATGATATTGACAATCCATCTGTCTCATTCACAGGTATGAACACTGTTCATTTGAATTGACCCTCTGAATTTCCTGCACAGATCCTAATCTATTCTCATGCTCTGTCTTCACACTTAAAGCTGTTTCTGATATTGGTATGTTAAACTGACCTATCTCTGCTGTGTAATTAGTTATGTGTTGTCTTCTCTCCTGTGAGTTGTTTCCATACATGGTGTAACTCTTTGATCTGCTTCCTTCTCTCTTGCTCACCTGCTGTTCATCTTGTGTAATGAGACTGGTATAAATTTAGGGCATTAGGTCTGTGTACCTTGGTCTGTGTACTTCTACAAGTGCTTCATAAGTGCTCAGAAATATACCAGAAAGCAGAGATGTAATTCTGTGGCGTGACTTCTCCATGGTCATCATTCATCTATGATATTGACAATCCATCTGTCTCATTCACAGGTATGAACACTGTTCATTTGAATTGACCCTCTGAATTTCCTGCACAGATCCTAATCTATTCTCATGCTCTGTCTTCACACTTAAAGCTGTTTCTGATATTGGTATGTTAAACTGACCTATCTCTGCTGTGTAATTAGTTATGTGTTGTCTTCTCTCCTGTGAGTTGTTTCCATACATGGTGTAACTCTTTGATCTGCTTCCTTCTCTCTTGCTCACCTGCTGTTCATCTTGTGTAATGAGACTGGTATAAATTTAGGGCATTAGGTCTGTGTACCTTGGTCTGTGTACTTCTACAAGTGCTTCATAAGTGCTCAGAAATATACCAGAAAGCAGAGATGTAATTCTGTGGAGTGACTTCTCCATGGTCATCATTCATCTATGATATTGACAATCCATCTGTCTCATTCACAGGTATGAACACTGTTCATTTGAATTGACCCTCTGAATTTCCTGCACAGATCCTAATCTATTCTCATGCTCTGTCTTCACACTTAAAGCTGTTTCTGATATTGGTATGTTAAACTGACCTATCTCTGCTGTGTAATTAGTTATGTGTTGTCTTCTCTCCTGTGAGTTGTTTCCATACATGGTGTAACTCTTTGATCTGCTTCCTTCTCTCTTGCTCACCTGCTGTTCATCTTGTGTAATGAGACTGGTATAAATTTAGGGCATTAGGTCTGTGTACCTTGGTCTGTGTACTTCTACAAGTGCTTCATAAGTGCTCAGAAATATACCAGAAAGCAGAGATGTAATTCTGTGGCGTGACTTCTCCATGGTCATCATTCATCTATGATATTGACAATCCATCTGTCTCATTCACAGGTATGAACACTGTTCATTTGAATTGACCCTCTGAATTTCCTGCACAGATCCTAATCTATTCTCATGCTCTGTCTTCACACTTAAAGCTGTTTCTGATATTGGTATGTTAAACTGACCTATCTCTGCTGTGTAATTAGTTATGTGTTGTCTTCTCTCCTGTGAGTTGTTTCCATACATGGTGTAACTCTTTGATCTGCTTCCTTCTCTCTTGCTCACCTGCTGTTCATCTTGTGTAATGAGACTGGTATAAATTTAGGGCATTAGGTCTGTGTACCTTGGTCTGTGTACTTCTACAAGTGCTTCATAAGTGCTCAGAAATATACCAGAAAGCAGAGATGTAATTCTGTGGAGTGACTTCTCCATGGTCATCATTCATCTATGATATTGACAATCCATCTGTCTCATTCACAGGTATGAACACTGTTCATTTGAATTGACCCTCTGAATTTCCTGCACAGATCCTAATCTATTCTCATGCTCTGTCTTCACACTTAAAGCTGTTTCTGATATTGGTATGTTAAACTGACCTATCTCTGCTGTGTAATTAGTTATGTGTTGTCTTCTCTCCTGTGAGTTGTTTCCATACATGGTGTAACTCTTTGATCTGCTTCCTTCTCTCTTGCTCACCTGCTGTTCATCTTGTGTAATGAGACTGGTATAAATTTAGGGCATTAGGTCTGTGTACCTTGGTCTGTGTACTTCTACAAGTGCTTCATAAGTGCTCAGAAATATACCAGAAAGCAGAGATGTAATTCTGTGGCGTGACTTCTCCATGGTCATCATTCATCTATGATATTGACAATCCATCTGTCTCATTCACAGGTATGAACACTGTTCATTTGAATTGACCCTCTGAATTTCCTGCACAGATCCTAATCTATTCTCATGCTCTGTCTTCACACTTAAAGCTGTTTCTGATATTGGTATGTTAAACTGACCTATCTCTGCTGTGTAATTAGTTATGTGTTGTCTTCTCTCCTGTGAGTTGTTTCCATACATGGTGTAACTCTTTGATCTGCTTCCTTCTCTCTTGCTCACCTGCTGTTCATCTTGTGTAATGAGACTGGTATAAATTTAGGGCATTAGGTCTGTGTACCTTGGTCTGTGTACTTCTACAAGTGCTTCATAAGTGCTCAGAAATATACCAGAAAGCAGAGATGTAATTCTGTGGAGTGACTTCTCCATGGTCATCATTCATCTATGATATTGACAATCCATCTGTCTCATTCACAGGTATGAACACTGTTCATTTGAATTGACCCTCTGAATTTCCTGCACAGATCCTAATCTATTCTCATGCTCTGTCTTCACACTTAAAGCTGTTTCTGATATTGGTATGTTAAACTGACCTATCTCTGCTGTGTAATTAGTTATGTGTTGTCTTCTCTCCTGTGAGTTGTTTCCATACATGGTGTAACTCTTTGATCTGCTTCCTTCTCTCTTGCTCACCTGCTGTTCATCTTGTGTAATGAGACTGGTATAAATTTAGGGCATTAGGTCTGTGTACCTTGGTCTGTGTACTTCTACAAGTGCTTCATAAGTGCTCAGAAATATACCAGAAAGCAGAGATGTAATTCTGTGGCGTGACTTCTCCATGGTCATCATTCATCTATGATATTGACAATCCATCTGTCTCATTCACAGGTATGAACACTGTTCATTTGAATTGACCCTCTGAATTTCCTGCACAGATCCTAATCTATTCTCATGCTCTGTCTTCACACTTAAAGCTGTTTCTGATATTGGTATGTTAAACTGACCTATCTCTGCTGTGTAATTAGTTATGTGTTGTCTTCTCTCCTGTGAGTTGTTTCCATACATGGTGTAACTCTTTGATCTGCTTCCTTCTCTCTTGCTCACCTGCTGTTCATCTTGTGTAATGAGACTGGTATAAATTTAGGGCATTAGGTCTGTGTACCTTGGTCTGTGTACTTCTACAAGTGCTTCATAAGTGCTCAGAAATATACCAGAAAGCAGAGATGTAATTCTGTGGAGTGACTTCTCCATGGTCATCATTCATCTATGATATTGACAATCCATCTGTCTCATTCACAGGTATGAACACTGTTCATTTGAATTGACCCTCTGAATTTCCTGCACAGATCCTAATCTATTCTCATGCTCTGTCTTCACACTTAAAGCTGTTTCTGATATTGGTATGTTAAACTGACCTATCTCTGCTGTGTAATTAGTTATGTGTTGTCTTCTCTCCTGTGAGTTGTTTCCATACATGGTGTAACTCTTTGATCTGCTTCCTTCTCTCTTGCTCACCTGCTGTTCATCTTGTGTAATGAGACTGGTATAAATTTAGGGCATTAGGTCTGTGTACCTTGGTCTGTGTACTTCTACAAGTGCTTCATAAGTGCTCAGAAATATACCAGAAAGCAGAGATGTAATTCTGTGGAGTGACTTCTCCATGGTCATCATTCATCTATGATATTGACAATCCATCTGTCTCATTCACAGGTATGAACACTGTTCATTTGAATTGACCCTCTGAATTTCCTGCACAGATCCTAATCTATTCTCATGCTCTGTCTTCACACTTAAAGCTGTTTCTGATATTGGTATGTTAAACTGACCTATCTCTGCTGTGTAATTAGTTATGTGTTGTCTTCTCTCCTGTGAGTTGTTTCCATACATGGTGTAACTCTTTGATCTGCTTCCTTCTCTCTTGCTCACCTGCTGTTCATCTTGTGTAATGAGACTGGTATAAATTTAGGGCATTAGGTCTGTGTACCTTGGTCTGTGTACTTCTACAAGTGCTTCATAAGTGCTCAGAAATATACCAGAAAGCAGAGATGTAATTCTGTGGCGTGACTTCTCCATGGTCATCATTCATCTATGATATTGACAATCCATCTGTCTCATTCACAGGTATGAACACTGTTCATTTGAATTGACCCTCTGAATTTCCTGCACAGATCCTAATCTATTCTCATGCTCTGTCTTCACACTTAAAGCTGTTTCTGATATTGGTATGTTAAACTGACCTATCTCTGCTGTGTAATTAGTTATGTGTTGTCTTCTCTCCTGTGAGTTGTTTCCATACATGGTGTAACTCTTTGATCTGCTTCCTTCTCTCTTGCTCACCTGCTGTTCATCTTGTGTAATGAGACTGGTATAAATTTAGGGCATTAGGTCTGTGTACCTTGGTCTGTGTACTTCTACAAGTGCTTCATAAGTGCTCAGAAATATACCAGAAAGCAGAGATGTAATTCTGTGGCGTGACTTCTCCATGGTCATCATTCATCTATGATATTGACAATCCATCTGTCTCATTCACAGGTATGAACACTGTTCATTTGAATTGACCCTCTGAATTTCCTGCACAGATCCTAATCTATTCTCATGCTCTGTCTTCACACTTAAAGCTGTTTCTGATATTGGTATGTTAAACTGACCTATCTCTGCTGTGTAATTAGTTATGTGTTGTCTTCTCTCCTGTGAGTTGTTTCCATACATGGTGTAACTCTTTGATCTGCTTCCTTCTCTCTTGCTCACCTGCTGTTCATCTTGTGTAATGAGACTGGTATAAATTTAGGGCATTAGGTCTGTGTACCTTGGTCTGTGTACTTCTACAAGTGCTTCATAAGTGCTCAGAAAGATACCAGAAAGCAGAGATGTAATTCTGTGGAGTGACTTCTCCATGGTCATCATTCATCTATGATATTGACAATCCATCTGTCTCATTCACAGGTATGAACACTGTTCATTTGAATTGACCCTCTGAATTTCCTGCACAGATCCTAATCTATTCTCATGCTCTGTCTTCACACTTAAAGCTGTTTCTGATATTGGTATGTTAAACTGACCTATCTCTGCTGTGTAATTAGTTATGTGTTGTCTTCTCTCCTGTGAGTTGTTTCCATACATGGTGTAACTCTTTGATCTGCTTCCTTCTCTCTTGCTCACCTGCTGTTCATCTTGTGTAATGAGACTGGTATAAATTTAGGGCATTAGGTCTGTGTACCTTGGTCTGTGTACTTCTACAAGTGCTTCATAAGTGCTCAGAAATATACCAGAAAGCAGAGATGTAATTCTGTGGAGTGACTTCTCCATGGTCATCATTCATCTATGATATTGACAATCCATCTGTCTCATTCACAGGTATGAACACTGTTCATTTGAATTGACCCTCTGAATTTCCTGCACAGATCCTAATCTATTCTCATGCTCTGTCTTCACACTTAAAGCTGTTTCTGATATTGGTATGTTAAACTGACCTATCTCTGCTGTGTAATTAGTTATGTGTTGTCTTCTCTCCTGTGAGTTGTTTCCATACATGGTGTAACTCTTTGATCTGCTTCCTTCTCTCTTGCTCACCTGCTGTTCATCTTGTGTAATGAGACTGGTATAAATTTAGGGCATTAGGTCTGTGTACCTTGGTCTGTGTACTTCTACAAGTGCTTCATAAGTGCTCAGAAATATACCAGAAAGCAGAGATGTAATTCTGTGGCGTGACTTCTCCATGGTCATCATTCATCTATGATATTGACAATCCATCTGTCTCATTCACAGGTATGAACACTGTTCATTTGAATTGACCCTCTGAATTTCCTGCACAGATCCTAATCTATTCTCATGCTCTGTCTTCACACTTAAAGCTGTTTCTGATATTGGTATGTTAAACTGACCTATCTCTGCTGTGTAATTAGTTATGTGTTGTCTTCTCTCCTGTGAGTTGTTTCCATACATGGTGTAACTCTTTGATCTGCTTCCTTCTCTCTTGCTCACCTGCTGTTCATCTTGTGTAATGAGACTGGTATAAATTTAGGGCATTAGGTCTGTGTACCTTGGTCTGTGTACTTCTACAAGTGCTTCATAAGTGCTCAGAAATATACCAGAAAGCAGAGATGTAATTCTGTGGAGTGACTTCTCCATGGTCATCATTCATCTATGATATTGACAATCCATCTGTCTCATTCACAGGTATGAACACTGTTCATTTGAATTGACCCTCTGAATTTCCTGCACAGATCCTAATCTATTCTCATGCTCTGTCTTCACACTTAAAGCTGTTTCTGATATTGGTATGTTAAACTGACCTATCTCTGCTGTGTAATTAGTTATGTGTTGTCTTCTCTCCTGTGAGTTGTTTCCATACATGGTGTAACTCTTTGATCTGCTTCCTTCTCTCTTGCTCACCTGCTGTTCATCTTGTGTAATGAGACTGGTATAAATTTAGGGCATTAGGTCTGTGTACCTTGGTCTGTGTACTTCTACAAGTGCTTCATAAGTGCTCAGAAATATACCAGAAAGCAGAGATGTAATTCTGTGGAGTGACTTCTCCATGGTCATCATTCATCTATGATATTGACAATCCATCTGTCTCATTCACAGGTATGAACACTGTTCATTTGAATTGACCCTCTGAATTTCCTGCACAGATCCTAATCTATTCTCATGCTCTGTCTTCACACTTAAAGCTGTTTCTGATATTGGTATGTTAAACTGACCTATCTCTGCTGTGTAATTAGTTATGTGTTGTCTTCTCTCCTGTGAGTTGTTTCCATACATGGTGTAACTCTTTGATCTGCTTCCTTCTCTCTTGCTCACCTGCTGTTCATCTTGTGTAATGAGACTGGTATAAATTTAGGGCATTAGGTCTGTGTACCTTGGTCTGTGTACTTCTACAAGTGCTTCATAAGTGCTCAGAAATATACCAGAAAGCAGAGATGTAATTCTGTGGAGTGACTTCTCCATGGTCATCATTCATCTATGATATTGACAATCCATCTGTCTCATTCACAGGTATGAACACTGTTCATTTGAATTGACCCTCTGAATTTCCTGCACAGATCCTAATCTATTCTCATGCTCTGTCTTCACACTTAAAGCTGTTTCTGATATTGGTATGTTAAACTGACCTATCTCTGCTGTGTAATTAGTTATGTGTTGTCTTCTCTCCTGTGAGTTGTTTCCATACATGGTGTAACTCTTTGATCTGCTTCCTTCTCTCTTGCTCACCTGCTGTTCATCTTGTGTAATGAGACTGGTATAAATTTAGGGCATTAGGTCTGTGTACCTTGGTCTGTGTACTTCTACAAGTGCTTCATAAGTGCTCAGAAATATACCAGAAAGCAGAGATGTAATTCTGTGGAGTGACTTCTCCATGGTCATCATTCATCTATGATATTGACAATCCATCTGTCTCATTCACAGGTATGAACACTGTTCATTTGAATTGACCCTCTGAATTTCCTGCACAGATCCTAATCTATTCTCATGCTCTGTCTTCACACTTAAAGCTGTTTCTGATATTGGTATGTTAAACTGACCTATCTCTGCTGTGTAATTAGTTATGTGTTGTCTTCTCTCCTGTGAGTTGTTTCCATACATGGTGTAACTCTTTGATCTGCTTCCTTCTCTCTTGCTCACCTGCTGTTCATCTTGTGTAATGAGACTGGTATAAATTTAGGGCATTAGGTCTGTGTACCTTGGTCTGTGTACTTCTACAAGTGCTTCATAAGTGCTCAGAAATATACCAGAAAGCAGAGATGTAATTCTGTGGAGTGACTTCTCCATGGTCATCATTCATCTATGATATTGACAATCCATCTGTCTCATTCACAGGTATGAACACTGTTCATTTGAATTGACCCTCTGAATTTCCTGCACAGATCCTAATCTATTCTCATGCTCTGTCTTCACACTTAAAGCTGTTTCTGATATTGGTATGTTAAACTGACCTATCTCTGCTGTGTAATTAGTTATGTGTTGTCTTCTCTCCTGTGAGTTGTTTCCATACATGGTGTAACTCTTTGATCTGCTTCCTTCTCTCTTGCTCACCTGCTGTTCATCTTGTGTAATGAGACTGGTATAAATTTAGGGCATTAGGTCTGTGTACCTTGGTCTGTGTACTTCTACAAGTGCTTCATAAGTGCTCAGAAATATACCAGAAAGCAGAGATGTAATTCTGTGGAGTGACTTCTCCATGGTCATCATTCATCTATGATATTGACAATCCATCTGTCTCATTCACAGGTATGAACACTGTTCATTTGAATTGACCCTCTGAATTTCCTGCACAGATCCTAATCTATTCTCATGCTCTTTCTTCACACTTAAAGCTGTTTCTGATATTGGTATGTTAAACTGACCTATCTCTGCTGTGTAATTAGTTATGTGTTGTCTTCTCTCCTGTGAGTTGTTTCCATACATGGTGTAACTCTTTGATCTGCTTCCTTCTCTCTTGCTCACCTGCTGTTCATCTTGTGTAATGAGACTGGTATAAATTTAGGGCATTAGGTCTGTGTACCTTGGTCTGTGTACTTCTACAAGTGCTTCATAAGTGCTCAGAAATATACCAGAAAGCAGAGATGTAATTCTGTGGAGTGACTTCTCCATGGTCATCATTCATCTATGATATTGACAATCCATCTGTCTCATTCACAGGTATGAACACTGTTCATTTGAATTGACCCTCTGAATTTCCTGCACAGATCCTAATCTATTCTCATGCTCTGTCTTCACACTTAAAGCTGTTTCTGATATTGGTATGTTAAACTGACCT